>NW_010362477.1:74740-75101 GCF_000414095.1 Morus notabilis
TCTCGATATTTATCTTCTCTATGTAACCAAAATAACATATGACAATGAGGAAGACCACGTTTTTGGAATTTGACAACTATAAATCTACAATAATAGAAAAAAAAAAAAACATTGGGACAAAAAAAAATAGTAACATATTTTAAATAAATGTAAATATTTTTTTTGTAAGTAGTAAATAAATAGAATATAAAAGAGTACAATAAAATGGAATAATTTACCTGCTATTATGGTTCCAAAAATCTGTCTTGATTTTATTGTATGTAATAAATGGTCTAATTTTATTTTAAAAATTCTACTTATGATATCTGGTTTATCATTAGATTTTTGTCCTGGAAGTAAAGCTAAAGCTCTTATAATTTCA
>NW_010362477.1:75176-112676 GCF_000414095.1 Morus notabilis
CGTCTTGATAATTTTGAATCATATATCTTGGACTTCCAGTATGAGATGATGGTAAAATAATTCTTTTTCCAATTGTTTGAGGGTCAGTATCACCTTTAGTTATAGCATCTTGAATACCTTTATAAAATTCAGATATCAAATTATTTTGATTATGTCTAACAAAATCTAATCGATATTCTTCAACAATAGCATAGGCATCTGTAATATATTGTTGAAATAATCTACCACTTTTAAACAATGTATTTCCTTCATTTAAACATTGGTGTAACTGAAAAGCATAAAATGATCTCATTGAAATTCATTTTTTAGATGGTTTGTTTCCTATAAATTCAGGATTCCATCCTATATTAGGTCTATATCCATCTTCACCATAAGGAAACAATAAATGATATTGTAATGACATATAAGATGGATGGAGTTTATTAATTCTTTGTAGGTCACCTGTTTGATTACATATAATAATATCTCTTCCTTTTTCGTATTCACTAATATCACCAACAATTAAAGTTTCAATATCTGTTGAGGTTGGAAGGTCATACTGTGTACCATCTTCATCTCGTCTACCTATTAATCTTAACTTCATTAACTGTGTTTTATCAGTGTTGTAACAATTTTTAACAAATCTAAATAATTTAACTAATATATTTATTTCATCTAACATTATTATTAATTTTTTAATAATAGTTTCATTTAAAGAATCTGAACTATTCATTGATGTAAAAATTGACATTCTATTCTGAATTTCATTTTCTGTATCATAAATATATAATTGTGCAAATTTTGGAGGATTATTATCAACTGGAAGTAAAGATCCCATTAAATGATGTGTTTGTCCACTAATCTTAAATATATAGGGTCCCAATGTTTCATTAATATTTGATTGAATGTTTGCCCCAAATGATGTAAAAGAAAACATTGAATTATATGTTCGTATATTTTTCCTAAAATGTGTACTTAGACTTCCACCATAATAGTTTAATAAATCATCTAAAATCAATGGTGTTTTTCTTTTGGAAGGTAATTTTATTTCTCCATTCTGACAACATGAAGATATTTATATGGATATTTTTTAGTTCGTTCATTATTCCAAAATATTGCTCCACAATGTTCATATGTCGACTCACAATCTCCCAGATCAATATATGTATTAAGATCACCTAATTTCATAGTTTCAAAAATAATTTTAAATTAGTTGAAAATATACGCATTAAAAATTTAGAAATAAAGATTTTAAGTTTAGGAATTACTTTCTTGAACCAGCGCTGTTTTTGGGTGTTGAATTGTTGACTTTAAAGGGAGCTCAGTATTTGTGAAAGTTCCACAAAACTGTGTATGTTTAGTTCGACGTGTCCTCATAATTTCTGAACCTGAGTGATGCATTTCTTGCGGCCTTCTTTTTCTATTTTTGACACATTCGGTTTTCTTTTGATGAGGATAAATTTCATTGAACTTTCTTTTCATTTTCATTATCTGTAAATTATATCGTAAACAATTATAATATAATAAATTATATATTTGTTAAATATAAATTAGTCTAAATGTTAAACAATGAATTATCATTTTATAAATTTTAATTTAAAAATGTAGGCTAATTATTCATCTTACCTATTATAAGTAAAAAAAAAAAATTTGTTCAAAACGATTTGTTAAAATGTGTTGTATATTATTTATAAGGATAAATATTTAGTTTCATATTGTTATTTAGTTTTTTTATAATTGTAAATAACAATGCTTATCATATGTTAAAATATATTTAATTTTAATTATGATATATTATTCACAGTTAGATTATGTTTGTATAAAAATTTTATTAACTGGTAGAATTATTAATAAAATTTTATTACTGAATATTTATTTATTGTTTATATATATATTTAAGTATTTTATACTTAATTATGATGAAACATATGAGCAGGTCATTTTTTAAAAAATTTTGACATAAATATGTATGTTAAAACTATAATGTAATAAACATTATAACATGTTTATGTTCTATAACTAACAAATATGTATTTAAACATATATTCAAATGTATAGAAATGGAAAACTAATAAATGACACAAACGATAACATAAATAAAATTATTTATAAGATATAATCAGGAAAAATAAGTAATGAAGATTTACAAATTTTTTTATTTTTAAGATATAATAAATGTTTTATTATTAAATAAAATATTTATTTAAAATTAACATTTTAAAATTTATATAAATTTTTAAGCATCTTCTTAAATATATATATAATAAGTTAAATAGAAATCATTTTGTTAATGTATTATATATGTTAATAAATATACTTTAAATAAATCTAGAATAATTATAACGTATGAATTAAACACTAAAAACTTATCTTTGTCATTACAAAACGCACGTTTCTATTTGAGAGAGGTAAGCACAACTGGAGTATCAACCGTACACAAATGCTAGACAAAGCTGTGTTCGACGGTAGAAAGTACAACGAAACAGCAAATCTGTTTCAAATAACTGTAATACATTACAAATCTGTAAGTAATAAATGGATTATATAATAAAAATGTAAATTCAGAAAATGAAAAAAAGTACTTATAATACATTTATATTATAATTGAAATAACACATATGTAACATATATTATTTACATATTATGTAAATTGTGTTTACATTATTTATATAAAAAGTACATATAAGTAAAACTGTAAATATCATATTGTTTACATTGTTTACGTTATTTACATAAAAATTGCATATAAATGAAACTGTAAATATTATATATCAAATAATCAAGATAACATTAAAAATAAAAACACTATTAACAATTGTTAACTAACAATGAAAAAAAATGAATAGAATGAAATAAATTATATACAAAAAATATAACTAATAACTCACATAAAAAATAACTCTGAGTTATGATCTAGGATAATAAGATTTGAAACTTGCATTCAATAATGAGAATATTTCAGTACCCATGTCATCTAGCATTTGGTGAAATTATATAGTAATATTTAGTTTTCATATTGTTTACTCTTATACGTGTACTAAGAATAGGTACTGTTTCCTTGAAAATTCATTGTTTTTTATGTAATGTTACTTGCCTTGTAGACAATGTTTTGTCTGGTGACCATTAGTTAATTTTTGAAGCTGGAAGTTTAATCAATGCTATTGGTTGTTCTTTGTTGGCCCAAATGCACGTTTCGTTCCCTAAATGCCTTTATTTATATACTGTTTATTATTTTTTTTATCATAAACGGTTTACTTTTAATCCAATTTAATAATAAAACATTAATACTAATTAGCCGGCAGGAGTTGAACAATTATTACAAATAAATAAATAAAAACTCCCAAATGGAATGGGAGAGTGAATACTGAAGATCTTTGTTGACATACAATCTTTGTAGCAGAGAAGAGAAGAGAGGAATCTATGTCTACCATATGTTTGTAAAATTGGTCCACACAACACAATACAACCTAACATAAACAGAACAGAACTCCAACAAAAGAAAAGACTTGACCTCACCACCTTTTCTCCACATAATACAACGCCAAGCAAGTCTAAACACCAGAGTAAATATAGTGAACAAAAAACTTAGGAAAAGAATCAGTTGAAGAATGAAATATTTCAAAATGGAATAAAAAAGATAAAACACCTGCAATTAAGAAGCAAGAAGATTGGTTACTGTTAAAAAAATATAAACACCTTAAACCAAATAATATAAAGATAAATCTTCAATAATCCGGGCAAAACTAACATTTGCTAAATTACTATTAATGAGTACTCAATACATAGTAATAATTCCCTGGAGATTTAAAGTGAAATAAGAAAAATAAAACATTTGCAAGTAAGAAACAAAAAGACAAAGACATCAAAATATATAAAAGGAATGGTTCATGTATTCATCTTTTTTTGCTACCAATGTGTATCAAAAGTAACTGAAATATGATTTAACATTGTAATTGGCTGCCAGCTGAATGATTGAAAAACGAAATAATAAAAAACAATGGACAGAAGGAAAAAAATAGAAAATAAGAAACTTTCAAAGTTAAAGCATAGTTAAATGATTATAACTTCCTACCAAATAATAAACACCAAAGTAAATATAGTAAACAAAAACCTTAAGAAAAAATTTGGTTAAAGGATGAAATGGTTCAAAGCAGAGTTAAGAAAATAAGGGGTTATTCTTTTAGAGTGTAGCTTGAGTGTAGTTTTTGAGTTGAATTTGAGTTATAACTTGAGTTGAAGTTGTAACTTGAATAAAGTTGAGTAAAGTTGAATAAAGTTAAAACTTAAAAGAACATGAACTTGAATAAAGTTGTAACTCGAGTTGTCTTTTTTTGAGTTTTTTAGACAAAAGAACATGCCCTAAAACACCTGCAACTAAGAAGTCAAAAGATTGATTATTGTTAAAAAAACATAAACGCCTTAAACGAATAATATAAGGACAAATCTTCAATAATCCGGGCAACAACAATAATTAGTAAATCACTATTAACAATTACTCAATACATGGCAACAATTCTTGGGGTTTTTTTTTTTCCTTTTTTTTTTTTACTACCAACATGTATCAAAAGTAACTGAATTATGATTCAACATTATCATTGGCTAACAGCTGAATTATTGAAAGACTTGCACTAAATAACAGAGGAACAAATTTTAATAGCTGTAATAGTAAAAAAAAAACCTTACAAAAAAATCAGTTAAAGAATGAAATGGTTTAGAGTGGAATAAGGAAAATAAAATATTTGCAAGTAAGAAGTAAAAAGGTTTGTTATTTTTCAAAAAAACATAAACACCCTAAACGAAATAATATAAGGATAAATCTTCAATAATCCGGGTAACATCAATACTTGCTAAATCACTTTTAACAATTACTCAATATATGACAACAATAAAGAGGAAAAACATCCAACAGATTTTTAATAGAGAATTAGAAATGAAGTAGAAGAAGTAAGGAATAAGTACCTTAGAATAATAACAAAAGTAGATATTGATGCAGAAGCAGGAAAAACACCTGAAAACAGAGATAACAAAAGGAACTCAGTAATGGAAATTGAAGAAAAGGAAGAAGACAGAAAAGATAAACGATATGTATATGGAAATGAGGTGAAAAAGGTAAGAAATAAATACCTTAGAGGAATAAGGAAAGTGGATATAGTTGATGCAGAATAACTAAAAACATTTCAAAACAGAGATAATAGAACGGGGGAAAAAACCTCTCTAATGAAAATTGAAGAAAAGGAAGAAAACAAAGAAGATAGACGATAAATATATGACAACGAAAGCAGAAGCAAAGTAAATGACTATAAACATGAAAGAGAGAACAATATATTTATACGAAGAAAATAAACGTTTGAGTATATGGCAGTAGTAAATACTGCAAACAAAACTTAACACTACCCCTATTACGCTGCAAACAAAAGGTAATAATTTGCTAAAAACAGGTGTTACGCTGCATGATAAGTACCGTGGAACAGAGCGAATAACCTGCAGATAGTCAAAACAAAGTATCTCATTAGAAATAATTACCTTGCACTAAAAACAAATGTCTAAATATTCCCGACTAATATAACCTGCGGAAAAAAGGGTTAATAATTAGTAAAAATAAAAACTTAATTAAAAAAAGAAGAAAACAATTAAGAGATAACAATAACAAATAATACATCTGGAAATAAAAATACTAATAAATCTGGAAATTAAAAAAAATAAAAATTATAATAAAAAACGACACTAAATGTATAAAAACACTAACAGATATGGAAAACAATAACATTAAAAAATTTCAGAAACTAACAGATCTGGAAAAATGGAAAACACGAAAAAAACTAAGGTAAATCTAAGGAAATTAAAATGGAAAACAAAACTACAAAACAAAACAAACATAAAAAAAGAATCCCAAAAATCTTACAAAAAGGGAAAAAAAAGTGAAACAAACTTCACAAAAATAACCAAATGCGGTAACATCCCAAAAAGGTCACTAACATATATAGAAAAACTTAAGGAAAAACCCGAATACAAAATAGAAACAAAAACTAAGTCAAATCTATAAAAACACTACCAGATCTAGAAAAACGAAAAAAAAAATGAAAAAATGGGAAAAATGAAAAAAAAAAACACCAAGAGATCTGGAAAAACGAAAAACAGAAAAAAAAGAACAAAATCAAATCTAAGAAAATATAAACGAAAAACAAAACTACAAAACCAAATGCAGATATCTGATCACATAAACCTCAATAACAGATCTGGGAAAAAAAACGTTAACATATCTAAAAAAAAGGGAAATAAAAAACTAAGGGAAAAAACGAAACCAAATCTACAAAAATACTAACAGATCTAGAAAAACAGGAAAAAAATAATTAAAAAACATAGAACAAAACGAAGCAAAAAGACGTACAGAACTGAGAAAATGAAAAAGAAAAACCGAATAAAAAAAGGGAAAAAAACAAAGCGAAATCTACAAAAACACTTACAGATATGGAAAAATAAACGGGAAAAAAACGAATCAAAAAATTAAAAAAAAAAACAACGAAGCCAGATCTAAAAAAAGAAAAACGGAAAACAAAACTACAAAACAAAACCAACATAAAAAATGATTCCCAGAAACCTTACGAAAAGAAAGAAGGGGAGAAGGGGGAAAAATGCACCGAACATGCAACAAAAAGCAAAATGAACCCTACGAAAACCTTAACTCATTTACGGGAAAAAAAATTGAAATTAACCCCACGAAAAGCGCAAGGAAACCCAGGAACATAAAAAAAGTGAATCAAAAAAAAAAAAAAACGAAGCCAAATCTAGAACAAAAATGAAAAACAAAACTACAAAACAAAACCAACATAAAAAATGATTCCCATAAACCTTAAGAAAAGAAAAAAAGGAAGAAGGGGAAAAAATGCACAGAACATGCAAAAAAAAAAAAAAAAAAAACAAAATGAACCCCACCAAAAACTTAACCCATTTACGAAAGGAAAAAAAACTGAAATTAAGCCTACAAAAAACGCAACAAAACCCAGAAACATAAAATGGGGAAAAAACTTAGAACAAAAACACAATAAAGCAGAGAAAACCATAAAGAAAACGAAGAGGATCTGTGAAGAGGAAACAAAGAATAAAAGCCTCGATGAAAGAGAGATGCAGGCGTAAAAGTAAAAATGAAAGAAGCAAGAAGCTTCTTGAGAATACTAAACAAAGACCACTGAAGAAAATGACAAAATGGGCAGCAGAAAAACACATAAAAGGAAAAAATTGAGGACAAAATAATAAAAACAAATTCTAGAAGACAGAAACAACATTTTTCAGTAAACACCAAGAGAGAGAAAAAGGCCATAAAGAAAACGAAGAGGATATGTGAAGAGGAAATAAAGAATAAGAGCCTCGGTGAAAGAGAGATGCAAGCGTAAAAGCAAAAATGGAAGAAGCAAAAATGAAAGAAGCAAGAAGCTTATCGAGAATACTAAACAAAGACCACCGAAGAAAATGACAAAAATGGGCAGTAGAAAAACATAGAAAATGACAAAAATGGGCAGCAGAAAAACATAGAAAAGGAAAAAAATTGAGGACAAAATAATAAAAACAAATTCTAGAAGACAGAAAGACATTTTTGAGTAAACACCAAGAGAGAGAAAAATGGCAAACCGAAGGATAAGACAAAAAACCCAAACAAAAACAAAGAAAAAAAAAACCAAACGAATGATAAAACGATAAAAATGACTGAAAAGACAAAAAAGGTATAAAAAAGGCCTCAACAGAAAAGAGTGGTTCCGACCTCCTTTAGTAATAGGTATAATGTTATATAGGAGACAAGAGATACTCAAGTCTGCAGTTTTTTTAATTATACAGTTTTATTATGCAAAACCGTTTAAGTTCAAACTTCAAATCACTAACAATATCATTAGTAGTAGTTTTTAATGTGCCACGGGCAAGGCAACGTTCATTATCAGCTTATTTCCCCCATTAAGGAAATATGTTCATTAGTAAGGGGGAAAAAGTGCTCCTAAAATCCGGGAAACAAAGAACTAAAATGATCAAAATTTGCTTCCAATAAATATTACACAAGGTAGCAAACTGCAATTCTGCATCTTTCTGAATTTCATGATGGTTTTCAATTTAACCATCGGTTTCCACTAGGACAAAACATACTTCCTTTTCGTCAAAACGAACACCCTACAAAGAAAGAAAATGAGCAAAAATACTGGAGATAAAAACATATTTTCCCTTCAAGAGGGAAATATTTTTCTTCAAATACTCCCCCATTTTGGCAATCTGGAACACATCGACCGGTAGTTTATCAAACGAGTTCTACACCACAACTTGTCCGCCAAGAAATGATTTATGAATATGATTATGTTTCTTGATTGATGGTTCCAGTCCTGAAAAGCAATTGAAGAGCAAATAATGAGCAATACGACTTGTGAAAACTGCTTTCAAGAAGAATATCTAATGCTGGACTTAGGCTAAAGCAAAGATCAGAAAAGGCTTACGACTTGTGAAAACTGCTTTCAAGAAGAATATCTAATGCTGGACTTAGGCTAAAGCAAAGATCAGAAAAGGCTTACCTTTAGCATTCATATATAATCTCCTCTTGCATACAGAACTTCATGTAAGGGAAGCAATGACGTCAAGATTATCCTTCATGAACCATGCATGAGGATAGAAGTCGTTAGCCGATTCAAGATGAAGATGCCAAACCATAATTCTCGAGCAATCTTCTAGTAATCCTTCCATTTGGCTTTCATCTTCCACAATTTGTTCAATAAATGTGCTCACCTAGAAGAGCACATCAAATGAGTTAGTAACTAGACCAGGATGTCAAATCTTGGTACTTATGGCTTCTCATATTCTAGTCTTTTATGCGTAGAAGGTTGGAGAATTATATGGCAGACATAAAGAATATACCCTATTGCAGAACACAGTTCTAAATCGTTAGATTTTCATAAAGTTGTCATACTTTTCCTAATCTAATATGATCTAGAAGATTAAAATTGTGTCCTACGAAGGGTATTTTGCATTCCCTATCATAGAATTCTCCTGTTTCCAGAAAATGGACAAATTAACAGGTATTTTGTTTGGTTCTTCACTTCTTCTTGAACTACAACCAACATTTCTAAAAACCAATTTGTCCTCACTTATCCTCAAAAACATAATTACTTGATTAACGGTGGCAATGAGGCTTCTATATTATATATCGCAAATTCAAACAAAAGAGATGACAAGAGATGAGAATCAAAGGAAGACAGGAATTACTAACTTGGAGAGCCTCCTTTATGGTGTCACGCTGCCTAATAGGTTCAAGCATAGGTCTGTGCCACCTCTTCGGATCCCAGAGTATTGTACTATTAAAGGCAAACCCAGATATTTCAGCATGGAATCTCCGAAATCTCCATCTCAGTCCATTTATGTGCCATCCAAGCACTTTGGTTCCATTACAAACAGGACCCTCCAATACAGCAATGTTTTTATTTTCCACTTTGGCCACAGTCCATACCCCAAATCGCCTAAACTCAAACAAAGCACAAAAATATCACTACAAAAAGCCAAGCGAAAAGAAACAGCAGAAATAAACCTACTCATTACAAGAAAAGAAAAAAAATATTCATGTAGTCAAACTGATTGTAATTTGTTACCTAATCTGTCTCATTTGCTCAAAAAGATCAGCTGTGTAGATATTATCATCATCTGCAAAGTAGACTATACCATCAAGATGATGAGTTTCGATATGTGATAGCGCAACATTTCTTTGATGCACTCTTCTGTCTCTTACATCAGTAAGATTTACGTTGCAAACAAGGTGCCTGTACATAACCCCAGTTCTCCTCAACAAGTCAGCCGTTTCTGCAGATTGGGAGGTCATTTCCACAACTATCCACAACAAAGGAGGTGAGATTGATTTCAATGTGTGTGCCAACCGGCTCAGGTAATAGGCCTGGAAGGGACTGACAAATGTCGGGGTCACAACTATTAAAAGCTTTCTGGACTCTAACTCCGATTCTTGGAGAAACGATTGGTCGTAACCAATAGTATCCTCAGAAATACCATCAACCGGTTTTGACTCCTTTGGTTGTGATTCCATCGTAGAATTTTCCTTCATAGCCACATTTTTTTTTGTGCTCAAATCCTTCATAGCCACATTGTCCAACTCTAATGGCATATCAGTCCTAGATACACTATCAAACGGCTGAAAGTTTCCAACTGCGGACATCATATCGAAGGAGAAGGCTTGATGCTTTGACATGATATTTGTGGATAAATTCATCGACGAAAATGGAGTAAACCCGATAAACACTCCAACCACAAAACATATGAAGAATTGGAAAAGTGCCCTCCTCCACACTTGTCCCTTAAGTTTTGACTTCTCGAGCGGCCTTGAAGTCCTCGGCGAGAATACACTGAAAACATAAGCTTGTGATTCCAATGTGTTGGCCAGAGCGGATAACAATCCACCAGATGGTGGATGGCTCTGAGCACACGACGACGACCTGGAAAGCGGGGAAGCAACCGAGCACACTTCCCCATTCATTGCAGTTCCAGGCCGAGGTACTGGTGACAAGGTTCTTCTAATGGATGCCATACATTACAAAGCAAATGAAATCGAATTCTTCCCAACTCACTAGCTATGACAAGGTCTATTATTTGACACATCAAAATCTTGATTTCAAAGAATTTCTATGTGAAACATGATTGAATCTTGCTAAAATCCCTCAACTATTATCCTGAATTCAACCGTGTTGTAAATTGTCCCCAAAGTAAAACTCCAAATACTATGTTTACGCATGCATAACTAAACCAGAAATCCGTAATAACCATTATATTCACCAAGTGAATCTGATCTCGAAATCACAAAATCTCCCTCCAATTTACTCATTCCAAAAATAAACTCCAAAAAAAAAAATGAAACTTTTCTCCTCGACCTCAACAAAATCTCCCGATAAACTTTTGGATCCACACGAACGAGCAAAGTTGCAACAAATCAGAGTACTAAAACAAAAACACCCACCAACCGAAAAACATCACCTTTTGGTCATCCAATCCAAACGACGAGATTTTCGATCGAAACACGGATAAAGTTAGCTCAAACGAAATGGGTCGTTAGTTACATTACCGGTCAATGAGCAAGCTCCAGTGCCGCTTTTTTAGGCACAAACTAGCAAAATGTGGAGCTTCGCAGCAGAAAAGAGGATCTTCCAAGGTTCTGGGTCAAACAGAGTAAAGCTCTGGTGTGGTGTTTTTGGATCTTAAGAGTTTAGTGAAGACTCAACTGGTAATAAAAGCTAGAGAGAGAGAGAGAGAGAGATGGGAGTGATTTGAGTATGAGTTTCAGATGATTCTCTCTCTCGTCTCGCGTGTGTGTTACAGTGATTCGGATAAAAGAAAAGAAAATTGTTTGTTTTTTTTTTCTTTTTCCCGTGACCGACGCTTTGGGTTTGATGATGTACGGGATTATGGTCAATCCAGGTCATACATGACCCCACTACACCACCCGTTCGTTTAGTATAAAAAAAGTTCCCAAATATAACTGCCTTTATGAATTTGTGTGCGTTTAGTTCAAGGATTCGAGTCATAGTTTAAATTATAATTTGTAATTTATTATAATATTTTTTAATAAAAAATACACATAAATTAAGAATAGTTTTGAATTATGATTTTGAAATCATCAATCAAACGTCAATATATGTAGATGGCAAATCTAATATTTTGGTATCATTCATTTCACTGATTCAAATTTAAAATTCGAGTTTTATTACAGTAAAAAACTCTAAAAAAATAGTCACATCTAACTTTTTGATACAGTAAAAAGCTCTTATATAAAATCATATATCAATTCAAATTAAAAATTCATATTAACGAACTAAACACGCGCTTTGTAACTAGTATGTTATAATTTAAAATATCTATTGTTTTCTTAATTGAAAAGCAAAAGCAAAAATCTTTATATGATATAAAATCTAATGGGCACTTTCTTAAACTCAAGTCTCATAACATTCTATTTTTATCTTACACAGTTCAATCTAGTCATTTTTAAAATAAAATCTTTACATACAAAGATTTAGAGTTAAATTTAGATTATAGTGTAAGCATAATTTAGGGCAACCCAACCTAGCTTTTATAAATAAAACAATAAATAAAAATAAAATAAGAGGGTCGGCTCCGACTCAATTAGGACTTTAAGCTTAAACCTTCATCGCAGCCTACCCCTAACCAAACTAAATATTTAAAAGAAAAATGAGACAAAACTCCTTAAAGTGCATGAGTCTAGATTTTTATCTTTTATTATTAATTAATATCTTAAAAATTCAAATAACTAATATTAATCAAATAGTTATTAAGCAAGAGTAAGAAGTAAAAATTCAGACCTATACACTTTAAGAATAAGTTCATCAATTTTCTCATATATATACATATATATATAAATCAAACATGTTTGATCTAGCTCAATTTTGACAACTCTAAATTGCAATTAAGCGAGTCTTTTTAAAATAATAATAATAATAATAATAATATTATTATTATTATTATTAAATAATGTGAGTTTCTTAGGATCAGAAAAATAAAATTATTAGTAGTTTTATTTTTTAACTATAAATTTGTATTAAAAATTATATATTGTGCATACTTTTTCAATTTGATTTGATTTTGACTAAATTTAACAGTCAAAAAATTGATTCCACCAGTAAAACAGCTTATCATAGACACTCCCAAATAAAAAAACTATGGGCTTGTTCTTTTGGAGTTTAACTTGAGTATAATTTTTGAGTTGAATTTGAGTTATAACTTGAGTTGAACTTATAACTTGAGTTTGTGTTTGGTTGTGTACATTTGAGTTATGGTTTGAGATAAGAATCTTTTTGAGTTTGTGTTTGAGTGAGTCAAAACTTGAATTTGTATTTAGATAGTATTTTAATAAAAACTCAATGCTGATAAAAAATTTTAATAGGGCATATGGGTCGGATTTTATTCGTCTTTTCGTTGTCAACGCATAGAAAAAAAATCATCTCAATCAGAATTAAAACGAAAAAGTTATAGCATTTTTAAGAATAGAAAAAATACTGTTCATTAATTTGAGTTCGAGTTTCTGAATTCGAGTTGAAGGGAAAACTTGAACTCGAGTTTTAGTCCTAAACTCGAGTTTGAACTCGAGTTTAAACTCAAATTTAAACTTAAAATAACATAAACTTAAATAAAATTATAACTCAAATTGTCTTTTTTTAAATGTTTTACTCAAAAGAACAAGCCAAATATAACTAATTTAAGTCGAATATGGAAATCATGTTAACGAAAAACGAGCAATTTTGAGAAATTAGTGTGCTAGAAGGGCATGGGGAGGCAACTCAAACTGTGCAAAACTGGGCTGGGCTTGGGCAAAACACGTGTGTGGATCAACATACTGGGCTTGGGCTGAGCTTCACTTATGTTACATTTTTTTTTTTGTCTCTAAAATAAAAACGAAGCCGGCTTTTCTTTCGAGTTTGGAGCACACTCCGTCGCACTTTCCTTCAGTTCTCACGGACTCTTTCGTCCTCTTCTCAGATCTGTCACTGCCTGAGAGAGAAAGAAGAGACACACAGAGTCGCCATGGCAATGGCGTCTAGGGTTTTTCTTCTTCTTTTTATTATGTTTTCATTTTATACGGAGCTTAGTTTTTCGCTCTACGAAGATCAAGTTGGTCTTATGGACTGGTAAGCTCCAATCTTCCCTAATTTCCTTTACCATAAATTCCGAGGAGAATTTAATAGAATTATCGATCGCTTCTCTCAAAATTGACTTCAATCGTTTGACCATATATGAGATTGAATCCGATTGTTTTTCAAGCTTCCTTGTGATTCTTTATCGATTGCTTATCTCAAAATTGACTTCAATCGTTTGACCATATATGAGATTGAATCCGATTGTTTTTCAAGCTTCCTTGTGATTCTTTGTTTTCCCTGAATGGGCTGATTGATAACGTCTGAAGTTCGAATTCAGTCTGATTTTATAGGACCGATTATGTGGCTCGATTTTTTTTTTTTCATTTTCGTTTTCCTGCAATTTCTCGGAAAGCAAACAGATTCTTATGTTGATTTCCTGATTATTCTTTGAAATCAAATTGAAATTCTCGCTTCCGGTTAATAATTGTTAAAGATTCCAAGTTCTCGTACGTTTATGTGTTTGTGTGATTTGTACGAATTTAGATATTTTGTTCGCCTCCAAGCAAGCTTAACTGAGCCTTAGTTTGTTGATTTTCTGCAAATTCATCATAATTTATGTTTCAGCGATCACATTTCAGTTACTTGGTGTTCAAAATTCTAGTTTGTTCTCTCCAAGACCTGCTTTTTTTTTTTAATTTATTTGTATCATTATTTTTGTTTCTAAATAAAAAATAAAATATCTCAGGCACCAACAATACATAGGGAAAGTGAAACAAGCTGTGTTCCACACTCAAAAGGCTGGGAGAAAGCGTGTGGTGGTATCCACCGAAGAGAACGTCGTTGCTTCTCTTGATCTCCGACGTGGAGAGATTTGTAAGTTCAATTTTCGGGTGGCATTGGAACTGAATGTACTTCCTTAACTTTTATCAAACTCATCAAATTAGCCGGCATTATTTTGTCTCTATCTAACCGTGTTAAACGCTTATTTTGGGTTAAAGAAGATTTCTCTTTTATTTTTAATGCTAACAATGGAACGTTTATGTTACTTTGTGCTGTGCAGTTTGGAGACATGTTCTTGGCAGCAATGATGCGGTAGATGGAATAGATATTGCTCTGGGAAAATGTAACGATGCTCACGTTCACTTGTTTCTGCAGTTTATTGAGATATATTTGTAAATTGCTTGTTTACATTGTTTTCTCTGCTATCAGGATTAGATATTTTGAACACCACCCAAATACTGTTTTTCAGTTCTTGATTAATTTCAGATCTATATTTTGAACACCACCCAAATACTGTTTTTCAGTTCTTGATTAATTTCAGATCTAGTAGTTCTGCAAGTATATATTTCAGATAGCTATTCCCCTTTGTAAGCTTGAGGACCTACTTCTTGAATTTTTTGCTAATGAAAAGGAAAGAAAAGCAGTTGGTTTTTGGCAGAGTTCATTAAAAATTAAAAGTACATGTTCTTTCTTTGAACTGTTAATGCTTGGGCAATCAGGTTTAATGTTGGTAAAAGGGTTGAAGGTTTCATTTCACGTTTTCAGATGCCATAACCCTTTCATCTGAGGGAAGTATTATAAGAGCATGGAACCTTCCTGATGGCCAGATGGTTTGGGAGTCTTTTCTACAGGGCTCAAATCCCTCCAAGTCATTATTATCCGTGCCGGTTAGTTAATAACATCCTGTGTTTAACAAAATCTTTTTCTGTCATATTTATTCTATTTTTACTTGTAATGTTTCTGTTGTGCAGACAAATGTGAAAGTTGACAGGGATAATTTGATACTCGTTTTCAGTAGGGGGTCTCTTCATGCTATTTCTGGTGTAGACGGTGAGGTTGTTTGGAAGAAGGATTTTGCTGCTGAAAGGTATAACAGATTTGGAGTTGAAACTGTTTGTTTTCTGCACGTTCGTTCTATCCTAACATCGTATGCCATATTGTCATTGATGTTTATGTGATTTACCTGTTCGCAGTATTGAGGTTCAGTAGATAATTCAGCCTTCTGGTAGTGATGTAATATATGCAATTGGCTCTGTTGGTTCTTCCCAGTTCGATGCATATGAATTAAATGCGAGGAATGGAGAGTTGCTGAAGAAGCACGGTGCAGTCTTTCCTGGTGGCTTTTCTGGGGAAATGTTGCTGGTCTCAGGTGACTTGGTGGTGGCATTGGATGCCAATAAGTCAAGTTTAGTAACAATAAACTTTCAGGATGGTATTAAGTTTCAGCAAACAGATTTATCTAATATTGTTGGAGATTCTTCTGGGACTGCAAAATTATTACCATTAAAGCTTCAAGAAATATTTGCTGTAGAAATCAATGAATTTGTTGTACTCATAAGAGTGACTGGTGAAGGGAAGCTGGAGTTGGTGGATAAACTTAATAATGCAGCAGTTATTAGTGATCCTCTCTTACTTTCGGAGGGTCAACATGCCGTTGCACTAGTTCATCATGGGGATGGCAAAATTCATCTCACTGTGAAACTTGTCAATGACTGGAGTAATGATTTGCTTAAGGAGAGTATAGTGTTGGACCATCAAAGGGGGTTTGTCCATAGGATTTTCATGAACAATTATATTCGGACAGATAGGTCTCATGGATTTAGGGCCTTGGTTGTCTTGGAAGATCATTCGCTGTTGCTGTTTCAACAAGGGGCGATTGTTTGGAGTAGGGAGGACAGCCTTGCCTCAATTATAAATGTAGCAACGTCAGAACTACCTGTGGAAAAGGAAGGTGTATCAGTAGCAAAAGTGGAAGAGAACCTCTTTGAATGGCTTAAGGTATGATGTTAGTCGTTCACATTCATAATAAGAAGTTAAGACAGTACATAAAGAGTTTGAAGCCTTTATTTCTACTCTCATTTTTCTGACGGATAAATCATCCTGTAGCATTCTTTAAAATGCAATATCTTTTATTTTCCAACTCAGCCAAAAATAAAAAAGAAAATGTTTTCTTCTCTCTCTCTCTCTGTCTCTCTGTCTCTGTCTCTGTCTCTGTCTCTGTCTCTCTCTGTCTCTCTGTCTCTCTGTCTCTCTCTTTCACACACACACACACACACTCTTTTCTCTCTCTCTCTCTCTCTTTCCTTTTCCTATGCACCACTTTGGTGTTTAAATGTCAAAATTCCGTTCAACTTGCCTGAATGCATCTGATCGACTGGTTCACCTCTCATGGTGTATAGTAATACACACACACTCTCTCTCTCTCTCTCTCTCTCTCTCTTTCCTTTTCCTATGCACCACTTTGGTGTTTAAATGTCAAAATTCCGTTCAACTTGCCTGAATGCATCTGATCAACTGGTTCACCTCTCACGGTGTATAGTAATACAGTATTTTGATATTGTTAGGGACACCTGTTGAAGCTAAAGGGAACTTTAATGCTTGCAAGCCCTGATGATGTTGCAGCAATTCAAGGAATGAGATTAAAGAGTTCTGAGAAGAGCAAAATGACAAGGGATCACAATGGTTTTAGGAAGTTGCTCATCGTGCTTACTCGAGCAGGAAAGCTTTTTGCCTTGCACACTGGAGATGGACGAGTTGTTTGGTCTCTCTTACTGCCTTCACTGCGTAATTCAGCATGTGCACATCCAACTGGGCTTAGTATTTACCAGTGGCAGGTTCCCCACCATCATGCCTTGGATGAAAATCCATCTGTTCTTATAGTAGGCCGGTGTGGACAAAGTTCTGATGCACCAGGAGTTCTTTCTTTCGTTGATACATACACCGGGAAGGAAATTGATTCATTGAGTCTTGCACATTCTGTTTTGCAAGTTATTCCACTGCCATTTACAGATTCAACAGAACAGCGGCTTCATCTACTGATAGATGCAGACCAGCATGCATATTTATACCCAAGAACTCCTGAGGCTATTGGTATTTTTCAACGTGAGTTTTCAAACATATACTGGTATTCAGTTGATGCTGATAGTGGCACCATTAAGGGGCATGCTTTGAAGAGAAACTGTGCCCAGGAAATTCTTGATGAGTACTGCTTTGACTCGAGAGACGTATGGTCAATTGTGTTCCCATCTCGCACAGAAAAGATAATTGCAGCTGTGACGAGAAAATCAAATGAGGTATTTTTTTTCCTTGGTAGATTCTTTTCCTTAAACAATTATTGATGTCAGTATGCTTTTTTTGTGCTGGTAAAGTAATTCTGATAAATGGGTGCCACTAGAAAAGAAGAAAAAAGAAAAAGGAAAAGAAAAGATTAGCTAATCAAACAGTGCATGCTGCAAGGCAGCATGCTACAAGGCAGCTGTAGCCTCTGAATTTTGAACTGGGTCTTTTGTGTTTGTTGTTTAGTTTCTGGTTTCTTGACATGATTTCTATTGCACTTTACATGAATTTGTTACAATGTTGTTGAGTTATTGCATTCTCTAGGTGGTCCATACTCAGGCAAAGGTTATAGCAGACCAAGATGTTATGTACAAGTATATATCAAAAAATCTACTGTTTGTTGCAACTATTGCACCAAAAGCTAGTGGTGAAATTGGATCAGCCACCCCAGAAGAATCATGGTTGGTTGTATATCTCATTGATACTATAACTGGTCGCATATTGTATCGAATGACTCATCATGGTTCACAGGGTCCTGTCCATGCTGTAAGCTTTCAATCTGCTGTCACTTTTGCTTAAACTTATTATGGTCTTCTAACCAATAAGATGTTAACTTATGTTTTAATCCATTTGTAGGTTTTTAGTGAAAACTGGGTTGTCTACCACTACTTTAATCTAAGAGCGCACAGATTTGAGATGTCTGTCATTGAGATCTACGACCAGTCCCGAGCAGCAGTATGCTAACAAACTGGAACTTTTTTTTTAATCTAATATTCTTTGTTTTGCACAAACTAAATTAGGTTCTTTATCAAATAAATTTGACAGGCCAATAAGGATTTGTGGAAGCTGATTCTTGGAAAGCATAATCTTACCTCTCCTATTTCTTCATACTCCCGAACAGAGGTTGTCATCAAATCACAATCTTACCTTTTCACCCATTCCGTGAAGGCGATATCAGTGACATCAACTGCCAAAGGAATAACTTCAAAGCAGCTTCTTATTGGCACTATTGGTGATCAAGTTAGTTGTTCCTTGTGCATCCCTTTTCCTTTGCTATTTATTTCTTCAAAACTATAACATATATTGATCCTTAATTGAGGGCAACCCTTTGCAGGTTTTGGCACTTGATAAGCGATTTTTAGATCCCCGGCGAACAGTCAACCCCACACAAGCTGAGCGAGAAGAGGGCATTATTCCTCTAACAGATGCATTACCCATCGTTCCTCAGGTGCTTTGCCAATTTATCATATCTGCTATAAGATTATCCACAAAAGTTCAGTTACTCAACAAACCACTGAATGTATTTTGAAACCATCTTCAAGTGGGCGTGGTGAATGAGTTTTTTCATTGTTTAGCTCAAAATGAAAATTAAAAAGAAAAAACAAAAAGTAGCGTTATGGAAGTAGATGGGCTGCTGGTTTCTCGTCTTGCAGGGCCTTCATGTCTTATTGGTTCTCATCTTGGACCTTGATATTAGGGTTTTTTTTTTTTTTTTTCCCTAGTAGGAAGACCAAGAAACTATGGTCATATATAATTATATTGCTCATTGCAAATGTGGGGGGTAAGTCCGCCAAGTCTATATTTGCTGGATACGTTGTTTTGGGCCTTTTGGCCTTTTCATTATATGAGCTGCAAGTAGTCACAAGCATTTCAAACAGATACAGCTAGCTGGATTATGGCATCTCAAGAATTTAGCTATTATTTGTGACTCACATGTGTCTCTTTATCAAAATTTCTTGCCTTGAACTTCCGTTCAAACTAATTTATTTTTCCATTTGCAGTCGTATGTGACACATTCCCAGAGAGTGGAAGGACTCCGGGGCATAGTAACTGTGCCTGCCAAGTTGGAGTCAACAGCACTCGTCTTCGCTTATGGGGTTGATCTCTTTTACACTCGAATTGCACCGTCAAGGACCTATGACTCACTCACTGAAGATTTCAGTTATGCTTTGCTCCTCATCACCATTGTTGTACTAGTAGCAGCAATCTTCGCAACATGGATTTTGTCCGAGAAGAAAGACCTGCGAGATAAGTGGCGGTGATCTCTCCTTTGTCTCATCATAACAATAATGTTCCTTTTTTGGGGTTTCCCTGGATTTAGGCTGCATTTGATTTAAGTTAAATTAGAAGATGACATCTTAACCTTTGTTATCTTTAGTGTGCCTTTTTTAACGGCAATTTTTGTTGTAGCATTCCAAAATTCATGAGGATTAGATTTGTTGACCAGGTTGTATATGTTGAAGTGCAAGCGGAATATTTGAATTACGCATAAGGCCTACTGTGTTACGTTCGAAAAATATGGCGTTATTTACCGGAAGATCGTGCAAATCTTTCGTTTTTAACAATATTACTCGTATCCTTAAGCAAAGGCACCATCAGAATTTTGTTTTTATTCTCGAAGAAGGTAAATTACTGTTACGTTTAAGAACTTAGGCAGCTACTTGTTGATAGATTTTCTTTACTGTCCGAATCCTCAACGATTGCATTTGCACTAAATTGATCTATATATATATCATGGGTTTGCCCGACAAGGTAAATCAAGTTTGATTGATTATGATATGAGATTTCTGTGATAAGAACTAAGAAAAAAGCATCAGTTGTAGCATTTTAAGCGGCAGAAAAAACGAGAAAATTGATTTCTGTCGAGGAATGTGCTCCCCTTAAATTCTTAACTCATCTCTCTCCTCTCTCTCTCTTTTAATACAATACAGAGTTTGACCTAAAACCGTCCACACCCTCCTGTACCACTAGACCAAGCGATCTTAGACAACTCATCTCTTTAGTTTTTGGCTTTTGTCTTAGAATTATATCATTCTTAATTAATATATAAAAAATGAAATAAGAACAATTTAATCATAATGCTTTTAAAAATAGCATAAATATAAGATAATTATGTAATAATTTCAAAGTATAATATGAAGGGAAGGCTGGCTATTGACTCGAGCAGTTCTAGACTGCTGGCGCTGAACCGTGTCAGTCCTTGCCGCTGTGTATGGGCATTATGCAGAATCTCATCGAGAAATTAATAAAGGCCACTACATTAAAGAGGGCAAAAGGGAAACAAACGTGCCATTATACAACACAGACAACACTTTTGCCGTCAATATACATATGCAAGTGTAAATTAAGCTCTCGATACTATTTACGAAATTATTATTTAACTGCATTATTTTTATGTGTAAATTAAATTTACAGCTTCTTACAAAAATGTACATTCAAATATTAACGTTCTCAAAGAATATTTCTCTCATTCATCCTCATCAAGTCCTCAAAGGGTCCAAAGTTAAAAATGCTATTTGCCGTATTCACTCACAAGAAGACGGTGAATGAAACTTAAGGAGATGTTTAGTTGTAAGATTCAAATCATAATTTGAATCATAATTCATAATTTGTTACAGTATTTTCTCTCACAAAAAATATACGTAAATTAAAAATAGCTCTAATTACATTATTCTAATCTATAAACTAAACGTATTCTAAGTCTTGTTCATTTTACCAATTCAAATTTAAATTTTAAGTTTTATTATAATAAAAAAATCTTAAAAATAATCACGTTTAAATTTTTTATTATAATAAAAAACTCTCAAATAAAATCATATTTTAACTTTTAATTTAAATTAACAGACGAAACCGACCTTTATTCATGAGATTCACCTAATTACTCGTTGACTCATGGGGTGGTCGTTATAATTAGAGACGACGCACAAGAACGAGAAGACGCCACCCCATGTTTGTCGTCTCAAAAGTGAAAATACAAAACTGACACACACAAACATTTCCCACTGCATGTACCGTAAATATGTAAATTGTAATCTACTAATGTAACTAGTACTAGTTCTACTCCTACACCACCCCACCCATCCACCACTCCCTCAACACTCAACAGCCCTCTTCTCCCTCTTTCACAAACCAAAAAAGAAGACACACAACAACAAACCCCTAGCTCTCTCTCTCTCTCTCTCTCTCTAACCATGAAACCCCACCAACCAAAGCTCAAAACCCAACTCTTCTCCTGCGGCTTCTTCCGCCATTGCACCCAGACTGTCCTCAGCCCCACCACCCCCCATCAGCCTCCTCTCCCCCTCTCCTCTCACCCAAAAGCACCACCACAATCACCACCACCTCCTCCGCCTCCTCCTCCATACGACGCGTCGTTTCACCAACCCCAACAACCCGAATCCTCTTCCTCCTCCTCCTCGTCCTCCGCCTCTCAAAGCTTCACTCAGTGGCGTTTTCCTCTCCCAAACTCCCTCATCCACCTCACCACCCCAATCTCCCAATCCGAACCCGTCTTCCAACCCGACCCGCTTCCACCCACAAACAACGTGGGCGCCAACCTCCAAGAGCTCTTCCATGCTGCGGAGCTCCAGCTCAGCTCCGGCTCCGATTCGGATCGGGTGACCGCGCTCCAATTATTAGAGCGGTCCTTGGTGCCCGACCCGCCTGTAGAACCGGAATGCCCGCCCGGGCTGATGCGTGGGGTGGTGGATAATTTGAGGAGCAAGCCGGGGGCAAAACCGGCATCAAAGATTTTGCTGGCGCTGTGCCTGGCGGAGGGCAACCGGCGCGTGGCGGTGGAGGCGGGGGCGGTGGCGGCGGTGGTGGAGGTCATGGGCCGGGCCTCCGCGAGGGAGAAGGAGTACGCTATAAGCGTGCTGGCGGTGATCTACGGCGGCGCGTCGGCGACGGAGGCGGATGGAGGGGAAGAGGTAGTGACAGCGCCGCCGGAGGAGGTGGCGCGTGCAGTAGCATTAGCTCTGCAGGGCGAGTGTAGTGCTAGGGGGAGGAGGAAGGGGGTTCAGCTCCTTAAGACGCTCCAGGATAGTGGCCAGAGCCAGACGACTGTCGTTTGAACTTTTTTTTTCTTTTCTTTTTTTAAATAATAGTAATATTTCTGTTTTATTTTTATTTTATTAATTCGGGAAGGGGACAAAGAAAAGAAAAAGAGTTAATTAGGTGCATAAATTGTAGTGTGTAGAGATGTGTAGTTAGAGGCGACTATTTGGAAAATGTTTTTATCTCATTCTCACTTATGGGGCTGTGATGACCATCATCATATGTATACTACGTTGCGTTAATAAATAGCGTTATATTAGAAACAAATTATATGACACTACACAAAGGATAAGGATTGAGATTATGATATAAATTTTTTTTTTTTTTTTGCTAAGAGAGATTATGATACTATTTGTTTATTATTGTTGAATATAAAGTTCGTTCATTTCACCTATTCAAATTTAAAATTTGAGTTTTGTTACAGTAAAAAGTTCTCAGAAACAGTCGCATTTAACTTTTTTGATACAATAAAAAGTTCTTAATAAAGTCACATATCAACTCGAATGAGTGAACTAAACGTACTTTAAGTTTGTTTATTTTGGGGAATCAGTGTAATACACTTAGGTTATGGTTTGTAATCTACATACATTTCTAGTGCTATTAAGGTTTACAATTCTAATCCTTCATAAGGTATAGGCCATTTATTTAATAGGTTTGAATAAAAAATTTGAAAAACATTTTTATAAAAAAAAAAATCTTATAATAAAAAGGTTTAAACTGTAGTTTTTATATACGTTGAGCATACAATTACTTAAATTGCTAAAAAATAAAAAAAAAACATTAATAACCCAAGCTCATTGAACACTAACAAATAATTAGTTCTCATCTATTATCATTTTTAGAGAGTTTCTTTAGTAGTACTGAAAAAATAAATTATCCGTAGTTTTTTTATTTTTTAATCGTCAAATTTGTATTAAAAATTATATATTATGCATATTTTGTTTTGTAATTTATTATAATTTTGACTAGATCCAACAATCAAAATCTGACCTTATTAATAGGCTTGCCTATTAGAGAAAGTTTTTATTTTTTAAACATAATAGAATTAGAGTTTGATGATTTAAAATTGAATATATTATCATTTCCAAAAAAAAAAAAAAAACAATCGAATACATTATCCAACTTAACTATTTGACATAGTGGTTAAAACTAGTTATGATATCTGTCCCCAAAATTCATCCTTATTAAATGTGGGATTTCACACTAATTGAGTAACATAACACTGTTTTTCAAAAGAGATGGGATATTTTCTTTTTGGTATGCATCTGAAGAATTCTCCTGTTTATTTTTTATTAAGCTACAAAGGAGTTGAAGGATCTTGTTTCTTTTCTTTGCGTTTGGTTCATGAATTAAAACTATGTGATTAGAATTATTTTTAATTTACGTGTATTTTTTATAAGAAAAAATACTGTAACGAATCACGAACATAATTCGAATAAAAAAACGAATCTATCTACCAAACAACACTGGTTAATGAATTAATGTGTGGACCAAAGTAAAGTTGAACAACATTTCGCAGATTTTGAAAATGGACATGGTAGTCAGACATCACGTGCGATGGGGTTAAGATTGAGCAGTGTTTCCTCTCTTTTTTTGGCTTTTGTCGAAGACTTGGTCAGTCTCTCATTGAGCGGAAAATAAGCTGGGCACACTGTCTGTAGATTATTATGAATATGGCTCCGCGCGTTTCTGGACTATTGTTTTGTGTCAGATGAATCCCTTGTTGTTGTGGATGATTCCAACCCAAGCTGTTCCTCCGTCCTAGCACCTCTACCCCATCCACATGTTTTTTTTTTTTTTTTTTTTTTTTTTTTTTTTTTTGAAAAAAAAAAAACTTCAGGAAAAATGAGATCATTATTGTCCTTACATTTTCGTCTAGCGTATAATGATCAAGGATCTAAATCCATTTTTCACTCATTCATATAATTCAGATTTTATCAGTCCATCACTGGCTTTTTGTATTTATTTATAGATGAGAATTGCCACTTTTACACTGGAACTCTTCTCTGGTTGGTACCTATGATATGATATGAACTTGACAATCATACATTATTGGATCCTAGTGTGCCATTGACAAAGGCAATATAATTTTTTTTTTTAAGGGAAAAAGTAAAAAGAATTTTTGCACACCATAGAATCTAATGAAAATTGTCATAGTTTAGACAGAAGGCAAAAAAATACTGCAGAATTTATGAGGTATTGGAATATTTTTTAGGTGTACAAGATTTTGGGAGATTTTCTGTAAATATCAGAAACTATCACTAAAAATATTGATTTTGATGGGTTGCAATGTTATTATAGATGCTCTGGCATATAAAATAAGCAGGCGAAAACAAAAATAAACCAAGTCAGTTTTGCTTGTGCTTATTACCTAGTCACATTAGACTTACTTCGAAGACGTCTTAAGGTCGAGTCCTATGAAAAATGTTTGGGACTACTTTCACGCTATCTCTCCTGATTTGCCCTTTTTCTTAAGCTCACAAAAAGCTACGGGTGGTCGCTACTCTACAAATTTATTTTATTTTAATTTATGTATTTATTTATTTTTGGAACAATCCCCTCTACAATTTTTCATTTCCAAAATCAAAATGTATAAAATTTTGCACACTGCACATCCATAAGAGCAGAGTAATGACTGCTCTACAATGCACGTGATCTCGTGGTGCTAACGTCACGTGACTATAAAATTGCCTATCACTTTGCATGCAGAATTGCCGATTGTTTCGGCCTCGTTCACTTCGTAGATTCGAGTTTTCAATTCGAGTTGAGATGTGATATTTTTTGAGAGCTTTTCATTATAGCAGAAAAAGTTAGATGTGATATTTTCTGAGTATTTTTTACTGTAAAAACTTAAAACTGAAAACTCAAATCGGTGAAATGAACGAGCCATTCATCTCTTGGTACACGATGGACCATTGAACCTGACTCCAATCATCTCCCACATCCCATACTTCCAAAACAATATGGGCCTAATATATATCACGGGCTCTTAAGCAGTGAACTTACCCATGAACCTTAATGGGCCTGATATGCGGTGCAAAAATTGTTTAGATTGACCTTAATATCCTTTTTAACTAATTAATATAATTATTTAACTAAAAAAATATTAATTAAGAATAAGGAATAAAAATTCAGATTCTTATACTCTAAAGGGTATTTATCTCTTCTCTTCTCAAGTAAAGTACATGTTTTATCACGATTTTGTGCATGCCTATTATTTATGTCACTCTAAATAATTAGATGTCATCTTGTATTTTGTTTTTTCTTTATTAATGAAGTGACAATTATTTATTTTTAAGTGAAGTGATATAACTAATATTTTTCACCATCTAATATAACAATAATACATTTTTTTTCCTATAGGAGTATTTTGGTTGTTTTATGCTTTGGAAGAAGTATTAAGACTTGTTTATTAGAGCTTTCTAAAAGCTGTTTTAAGTTTTCTCGCTTTAAAAATTATTTTTGAAAGTGATTAGATGATCTGTTAGAAATGTTTTACTTTTTTAACAGAGTTTTCAGTCAAAGTCATAAAATAAAATAAAAAATACTTCTAAATAGAATTAAAAATTTGTACCAAAATTTATTAAACCCATTATAAACTTAATTCCAATATTTTTTTTATTTGATAGATAATTCCAGCACTTTTGATATTTATTAGAAAATTTAAAAATGACTTTAACCCATTAAGTTATTTTATTCTAAACGTGTTTACTGAAAAATCACAATTTTTACTTATTTTTTTTTCTACTGATTAAAGAAAAAATAAAAGCTTTGCTAACGACCTCTACCAATTAAACATTAAGGAAGCGGCTAACGGTAAAATTTATACCCATTTGATAAAGAACGCGCAATGGCTAAAATCTAGTGATATATGGAAAACCAATTACAAACAAATTCTAAAAAAAAATAAAGAAATAATTAGGGTTGTTGAGCAGAGCTAAGTTTCAGTGCAGCTTATTCAAGCTGCGTCAGCATGCTGAGTCAGCACAAATTGTTGATATTCTGTTTTGAGTGTAACAAACTCTTAGCTGTATATTGGTTATTACAGCTATTTCTGTATAAATATTTATCAAGCTGTTAATGAATGAGTTAGTTGAGCCATTTACAACAAATTATCTTTCTCTCTCTAGATTACTCTCTCTCTCTCTCTCTAAAATTTAATGGACGCTCAACATAATTAGCTATCGATTTTGATAAGAGTATTAAATAAAATTGTGAGAGATGGAGAGGAAACTAGCACCGACAAGCAAATTATGAGAGTTGGGATATTTAAAAACTCGTGGTGCATATAAATGATTTTAACTTCATATGTTATATACATAGATCATGACAGAGTGACAAATGGTTAGTTTGGCATTGTTGTATTGTTGAAATGTTTATTGTTACTGTGTTGTTATTTAGAAGTTGTTATAATTAGAAGCGTGTAGGTGTTTGGTAATTTTTTTTTTAAAACTCTTATAAATACTAGAAGTAGAAATATAAGTGTTTGATAAACTATGAATAAAATTATTGTGATAATTTATAATAACTAAAATAAACATACTTTAGCATACATATTTTTAATTAGTTTCATTTATATTGTTCATGTAAATAATCATAATATTTTTACACCAAAATACTATAAAATAAATTTTAATTTATTTAAAATATTTATAAAAAATAAATTACTAAATTTCTTATTTATTCTTGTCATTTTTAAATATTTTGATACTTCACAAAAATATTTGAGCAAAATTTATCATAGTGTATTTATTAAAGCTTTTCAATTTTAAAAATAAATATTTAAAATTTCCATTTTTTAAATTTAGTATAAAAAATAAAATAAGTAGATAGAGAATTAAGTTTTATTATTACGGTTTAGATATTGACAGCAGAAATAGCTGTGTAAAAATAACTTATGACCTACTTTTTAATTCTGTTGTTTAACAGAAGTTTTTAAAAGTTGTTAGATATAAACATGATTTACTAAACACCTGACCTATTGTAGTTTCTTAAAATAAAAAAAAAGGTTAAAAGCAGTTGCTAAAAGCAAGCGGACATTGCTTGTAATCATAAAATAAACATTACTGTATCTTTAAAACAAAAAAGAAAAAATGCATACACAACTAAAACCTAGGTAATTTAGGACGACTCAAAATGCGGGCATTGCACCCAACTTTATGAAGCACAGATTTCTTCCTAACTTTATGCCTGCAATCCAAAGTCTCCACGTAGAAAAGAAGAATTGAATATTAGCCGTCACCAACTAATAAATTTTGCATTTCATTCTATTTAATTTGATTTGCTAATAAACTTAAATAGAAATTTTAATTTTTTATGAGAAAAATACATTAATAAAAAATGATTGAACCAAAACCTTATGAGTTTAAACCTTTAAATCAAACGAAGACTAAAGTTTCTATGCATGATGCCACGGTAGTAGCTTGAGCGTCGTTGTTGAACTTACTATTAGAGTGCATGTTAGGTTTGTTGAATCAACCATGATCCCTCTTAAAGGAATCGCCGATTTGAGGGAGCAAAACCCCGAGAGGCCTAAATCTACCGGAACAAGGATGCTCCCAAGGACAGTAGCTAAATGGATGCCACACCAATCGCCCCCAACCCCCACTCATCCCTCCCCACCCAAGAACTCGTTGCCGCCTTCCCGGAGAGATTTTTATTCTTTATTTTTTGAAAGGAAGAATTTCCCAAGATTGGAATAGATATAATCATTTTCCACCATAAATAGATATATATGTATCCGTCTAATATTAAAAAACTTTGCATAATTATTTTTAGGCTAACTCTTATCCTCCACTAAATCTAATTAGCTAATACATTAGTTTCTTGAGGTGTACTCCAATCAGTCGCCTGTGTGTGTCTGTCTTTTCTTTGTACTTATGCAATCCTAATTATGTTATTTTCTTTCATTATTTCATTTTGAGCATTATAGAAACCTCGTATAAAGATCTTTTAAAAAAAAAGAAAAAAAAGCCACCATATGGAAAATTATCCCCTTGTTCAAAAGCAACACTATGGCAACTGCACCTATTTATAATATTTCTTTCCACGAATATCTTAACGTACAATTCAAGCAATGAAATCTCTTTCATTTCCCTTTGAAGACTAATAAACCTTTTCTTTATCGCCTACACTCAATGGTAGGAAAAACTAAAACCTTGATCTGTTCACTGAGAAAAGAAAACAGATCATTAGCCCAAAATCATGTACACCTTGTTCTTGTGCCTCATTGTCATATGGTCCGGTCCAACCGTCCAAGCCAAGGCGCCACCACCACCGGTCCAGTGCAACCGAACTGGCTGCACCCTCTCCAACTCCTACGGAGCCTGGGGATCAGACCGGAACGGCTGCCACGTCACCAATGTCACATACCCGGAAACCGAAGAGGAGCTCCGTCTAGCCGTGGCCTATGCAAACCAACACCAGCTCAAGGTCAAAGTGGTGTCCAAATTTTCACACACCATACCAAAACTGGCATGTCCCGGTTCAAATTCGGAGGGCGCAAATTTTCTCATTAGTACCGAAAATTACGACTCCGGGATTGAGATGGATGGCGTGAATTTGGTCGTGACGGCGGAGGCGGGGGTGACGCTGAGGCGGCTGATCGATGAAGTGGAAGGAGTGGGGCTGAGTTTGGTGGCTGCGCCCTATTGGGAAGGTGTTAGTATTGGGGGAGCTATAAGTACGGGGGCACATGGGAGTTCGTGGTGGGGAAAAGGTGGGGCCGTGCACGATCATGTTGTTGGGATTAGTCTTGTTGTTCCGGCCAAAGCGTCTGAAGGGTATGCCAAGATTTTGCGGTTAGAAGCCAAAGATCCACTGCTTAATGCTGCCAAAGTTTCGTTAGGCTTGTTGGGTGTTATCTCTAAGGTAACTAATTAATTAGCAGTTACTAATTTTTGGATTTAGATATATACATACATCCAACTACATACATACATATGTGTATGTATGCACATTTATATATCCGCTTGCTATAACGATTCTTAGACATATAATATCAAATTCTGGTCTGTCGCCAGACAGAAAAGGGGAGTTTTAGTGATGATGGGGTGTGTTTGTCTAATTATAACCTTATATAAAAAAAAGGACAAAAATCAATGGTGATAATTAATATTATCTTTATCTTGGAAGCTTAATTAATTAGTTATAGTTGGATGATCGTGTGATTTTTAACTTTAAGAGAGCATTTCTTGTCCTAGCGTGGTTTGGAACAAAATCAGTATTGGTTAAATCCTATACGTCGACCCATTTGATAATATGACACAATCTTGTATAGATATAGGACCCATCCAGTGCTATCGCATATGTTATTTTTTGAAAAAAAAAAAAAAATATATATATATATATATTCGTTAGGCTTGTTGGGTGTTATCTCTAAGGTAACTAATTAATTAGCAGTTACTAATTTTTGGATTTAGATATATACATACATCCAACTACATACATACATATGTGTATGTATGCACATTTATATATCCGCTTGCTATAACGATTCTTAGACATATAATATCAAATTCTGGTCTGTCGCCAGACAGAAAAGGGGAGTTTTAGTGATGATGGGGTGTGTTTGTCTAATTATAACCTTATATAAAAAAAAGGACAAAAATCAATGGTGATAATTAATATTATCTTTATCTTGGAAGCTTAATTAATTAGTTATAGTTGGATGATCGTGTGATTTTTAACTTTAAGAGAGCATTTCTTGTCCTAGCGTGGTTTGGAACAAAATCAGTATTGGTTAAATCCTATACGTCGACCCATTTGATAATATGACACAATCTTGTATAGATATAGGACCCATCCAGTGCTATCGCATATGTTATTTTTTGAAAAAAAAAAAAAATATATATATATATATATATATATTATTTCCCACCCGTAAATAGTATACTACTAACTGCCCAAACAAATTGATTTGTCAACTGAGGGACAAGGAATATAATTAGAATTTTCCTTAAATGTTCTGTAAAGTGTACGGGTTTTTTCTTTTAAGTCTTAACTGAATATTGCAATATTATTGAATCTAAACTCCTTGGTCAATATTTCTTTAGTTATTTATTTTTTGTCAAAATTCAGATCTCATTTATTTCCCAAAATTTGCTTGGATTTTTTTTTTTTTTTTGGAATAATTAGAGCTGATCATTATAACAGGTAAAGTTTTCTCTAGAGAGAGGGTTCAAAAGAAGCATAACATATAACTTCACAGAAGAAGCTGGATTTGAGGACACATTCATAGAGCACGCAAAGAGACATGAATTTGCAGATATAACATGGTATCCGTCAAGAAATGTGGCCGTCTACAGATATGACGACAGAGTTCCTATAAACGCCTCCGGCGACGGCACTTTCGATTTCCTTGGTTTCCAACCCAATTCCATTCTCATCTCCCAGACAATTAGAGCTACAGGTAATAATAATGGTCATTTCACAATATATATTGATTTCTTTATAACTTTTTTTTTATTATTAAAACTTTTTCATACCAAAGTTGTATGTATATATAATGAACAACGTTAACTGGTAAAAGAACAAAAATAAGGGAAGGATAAGAGGAGAGAAGAAAATATGAATGGAACTAATTTTTGTTGTTGTTGTTGTGTGTGTGTGTGTGTGTGTGTGTTTTTTTTTTTTTTTCAATAATATTATCACTGGGGTTTCTAGTCTACCAGCGCTGACAAATACCCATGTAAAAGGTACTTTAGTGATCGTTGAACTATCCAAAAAAAAAAAGAACTATAATGATTAACGCATTAATATGTAATTGGTCAGAAATCGCTTGTGATGCGCTGCTCAAATTCTTATCCACTAATTTGGCTTTTTCTTTTTTTTTTTAAAGACCGATGAAAGAGATTAATGAATGTCAAAAATTACTAGTACAACTACTACATCCCAATTAGTTATTTTAGTAGAAAGAAAATATCTATTAAAAAAATCTATGGTGGAAAAAATCCAACTATAAAATGTCCTTTTTCCATATCCAATGAACTAAACCATTTATTATAAAAAATAAAAAAATAATTTATCAAACAACCAGGAAGAATAACTAAGACATAGACATCAAACATCGAAAAGGATGATATTAATATATGCATCACGAGACCTGAGAATTAGGAAATAATATTAGTATTACTGTAGAGAATTTAAAGTGATGGAATGAGAAAAGAGAAAAAAAAAATTGACCAAGTATTAGACAAAAGGAAAAACAAAAAAAAAGTTGTCCCCAAACTTTTTTTTTTATCCACATTATTTTCCTTTCAATCTACCAATCATTTCTATCAAACAACAAAAGGCAGTCATTTTCTATCCAAAAATACCTCTATCCCTTTTCTTCCCTAGTCCTTTTTTCACCTTTAGTATTAAACCAAGGTACTCCATTTTAAATATTAATGCATAACATGCAATACTAAAACTAGATACTAACAAATCTCGGACGTGAAAATGAATGCAGAGAAAGCACTAGAAAGTTCCAGAAACTCAAAAGGAAAATGCGCGCTAGCCGGCGCAGTCGTGGGGGTGAAGAAACTAGTCGCCAATGGACTAAAGAACAACGGCCAAATCTTCACAGGCTATCCGGTGATCGGTCGTCAGGGCAAAATGCAAACCTCAGGCTCTTGTCTCTACTCAACCGCAATCGACACAACATGCGCGTGGGACCCAACAATCAAAGGCCTCTTCTTCTTCGAAACGACGGCGATCTTCGCCGCTTCGAGTTTCGCAGACTTCATTCGCCACGTGAAGCGGCTGAGAGACCTGAACCCGGACAACTTTTGTGGGGTCGACATGTACAACGGGTTCCTGATACGTTTCATTAGGGCTTCGCAGGCTTATCTAGGTCAAGATGAGGACTCGGTGGCCGTTGATTTTAATTACTTCCGAGCTGATCAGCCGTTGACTCCGAGGGTTAACCAAGACGTGTGGGAAGAAGTTGAGCAAATGGCTTTTTTCAAGTATGGGGCTAGGCCACATTGGGGTAAGAACAGGAATTTGGCGTTTTTGGGGGTGCCTAAAAAGTATAAAAATTTTGGTAACTTTGTTGAAGTTAAGAGAGTTTTGGACCCTCAAAATATGTTCTCGAGTGAGTGGTCTGATGAGGTGTTGTTTGGGAAGGAATTGGGTGAAAAAGGTGATGGGTGTGCTTTGGAGGGACAGTGTGTTTGTTCTGAGGATAGACATTGTAGTCCGGAGAAAGGGTATTTCTGCAAACAAGGACTTGTTTATAAGGAGGCTAGAGTTTGTAGGTATTTGCAATCCTCTGTATCATAATATATATGTAAATATATGATTGTGTGTGTGTAACGTTAAGATTCTTTGGTCTAATGAATTGGGGCTGTGGAGGATTTTGGGTAGGGATTAAGGATTCGATTATCTTTATTTCTATTAAAAGGATGATAATAACATATACTTTTTTTTTTAATTGTCGCATAATAAAATATGGGTTTTGGTATATTGGTTTATGCCTTAATCCCTAATCTCAAAACCTTAAATTTGAATGAAAAATTCGATCAAAAGTTGATTGGATTTTACATTTTGTCATATAGTTGTTTTCTTCAAATAAGCTAAATCTAGTATAATTCATACCATAAGACTGATGGGTTGTATTTATTATAAGTGAAGAAAACCAGTTCCAAAGGTTGTAGTACATATAAGTAATTTGACAATGGGAACAGGTCTTGTCACCATTACCGCACTCTTTGACCAAAAATATCGTTACCTCAATAGAAGGAAAAAAAAAAAGAAAAAGAAAGAAAAAAAAGGGGGCAACAAAAACCGCTCTGCAACATTTCAAGGACAAAATCATGAGAACTTTCCTAATAAATTACGTACCAAACAAAAACTATACTATGGAGAAACAATATCCCACATATTACCTATCAACATAAATATACAATATAATTCTGACTTATCTTGAAAAAAAAGTATAATTCTGGACTGTCATATTGGTTGTGTCGATTTACCAATTAAATATTTTTCTTGGAGTACGGAATTTCCTAACTCGTTAATACAAGTTTGCCTACATTACATTTTCTGCGAAGAGCAGTGTCATAGACTCATCATTCCAACGCTGTAATTTGTTGTTGGTAGATACATTGAAGTTTAGTTAATGACATTGATTTTGATTTTTTTTTTTTTTGGCTACAAGGTCTTGAATAAGAACATATACAATTTAGGTGTAATCAGCACTACTATATACATTTACCCCAAAAAAAAACACTGTTATTCATATATATATATATATATATATAGACGAGTATTTAATAAATACGTTTTTCATCAATGGTTATCAATAATATAGAAATTTGTTGCTCTTGTAATTGTTTCCCCTCTTATTTCTGTAAAAAAAGCAACCAACCACTTTCATAAGGCAAAAGTACAATTATCAAAAACCAACAAATTAGGGAGACGCCAAAGTGGTGCCTTCCAACCAGATGAACCTCTGAACATGAAATTATGACCTATATATGGACATAGAGCATATCTATACATATGAAAATGTTATTAATGACGAAAAATTTTACTTACAAGAAAAAATGTTTGCGCAATTATATATTTGTGAAAAGTTATTTGATCATACACATTTTGTAGATATAAAATGTATATTGATTATGCATTCTTCAAAAGATTGCACAATGATTTAAAAAAACAATATGTATAAGAGAATTTCTCTTGTAGGACCAGAAAAATGAACTACCGATAATTTCTTATTTTTTAGCAGTTAAATCTATATCAGAAATTGTATATTATGCATACTTTTTCAATCTAATGTGATTTTGACTAAATTCATCAGTCAGAAATCAAGTCCTACAAGGGAAACTCCTTGTGTATAAAAAGAAAGAGAACACTATTGGAAAACAATAAAGAAAAGAAAAAATTAACTAGAACGAAACGATGTAAATAAATATGGATGAAACTAAAACAAAAAACAATTCTAAAAAAAAAATTGTTAGAAGAAAAAAGTAAAAAGAAGGAAAAGAAATGACAAGAAGAAGGAAAATATTGCTAAAATTTAGGCAATATTATGCCATGATTTTTAAGATTGGATTGACTTTTGCTATGGGTATCAAAACTATTACAAAATATACTACAGTGACATCATTTAAGTTTTGTGTATTGAGCAAAATTATACTTGTACTTTTGTGTATTTCATTTAGTATCTTTAAATTTTGTGAGAGTTTTGTGATTTTTCATATCTTTAGATGTATTGGGCGTATACAAAGGTGTTTGTGAAATTATGTGAGCTTTTCATATTAAAAACAGAAGAAATTTATATTTTAAATATTTTGAGTGTCTTAATAAAAATTTGGGGCGTGAATAAAATTTCCCTTTCTAATATGTATATACAAAAACAGTTTGGTCCAGTTAGGACCATTTATAAGATTTTCCAAATTGGACAGGACCATTTCTAAAATGGTTTAATCCGGTTTTAAACTGCCCATAAGCAGTTATCACATAAAATTGGATCAAACGGTCTAAAAACTGTCGGATTGATCCGATCCGATGGTTTTGGACAAACCGTGCACATGCTTAAAACCAGCCCTCAGCCCTAAATGGAAGAAGTTTGAGGAGTGGCATGGACGCCATTGGTCCATTTGGCGGATGAGGGCCCCATCTATCTATCTTGTCCGTGGCAGCTGCAATGTGTGTATATATATACACACACACATATATATAGGGGTTGCGGGGAAATCGACGCCGTTGAAAGTGCCACACTCACCAGCACTGATGATGATCGGAAGTAACACTAGTCTGATTTGAATAATATGGATCTTTCAATATTGCTCTTCCATATTCTGAAGCTCACGTCCATGTCCTGCTCGTCACCATACATATATATATATATATGGAATGCCTCTCTCTCTCTCTTCTGTCCCCAGAGATCTCCATGATCTTCCTCCTGAAGTTAATGTTGTCTCCGGCTTATTTTTTTCGCTAATATTTTATCATTTATAACACTTTCGCTTTTCGAATAACTATAGTATTTTTCTCCAGTTATGTCCGTTTTAGTTATGTTTATTAGGGGAAAAAAAGGGTTGTGAGTTACCTAATTGCATATATTAATCGAAAAATTACTGATAGAGACCCACTGGTCTTCTGCTTCTTCTTCCTTTTTTATTTTATTTTTTTGCAGAGCTCAAGACTTGGAGACCATGTATCAGTATCAGACAAAACACGAGAAGAAAAATCACAGGTGTTTTTTTTTTTTTTTGGAAGAGCTCAAAGATTCGGAGACCATATATCAGTACGAGACAAAACATGAAAAGAAAAATCACAGATGATTTTTTTTATTTGGTAGAATTATCACAGGTGATTTGTGCAATCTGTGATCATGTGTTCTCATGATCACGGGAATAATTGAAATGGATTTGATTAACCCTAGTATAGCAAGAAATCAGTTATTACACACACATATAGATATATAGAAAAAAAAAATTCGGTAATCAAGAATAAACCATGCTAAATGAGGTGGGCGGTTTCAACTCTATTTGGACATAAATCAACTTTTTATAATCGGTGTCGTTTTTGGCCTTATGGGTAATATGAATTAATGACCTAATTAAAGTCTGTCTATGTTTCTAGCTCTAATTAAGAGAAAAGTCGTCAAATTGAAGGAAATTATTGCATTTGTTCTACTATTCGATGAAAGCTAACTAGTACTTTGGTGTTTATGATCGTTTGTGAAGAATTACTGCATTTCTCATTAATTTTGGGGAGATGATCATATTCTTTGGATTAATATCCGGTGGTCGGAAACACGTCCCGGTTCCTTACCGCTAATTACCCGGCTAGACCGCTTACCCCTTACCCTTAAGCAATTGTTTCGTCTACATTAATATCTTTCAAGTGCTGTCGAGATAATATGTTTTTATAGAAGCCCACAGCTTGCATAACAAAAAAAAGATGCAAGCATATATAGCTAGATTATGGGTTTCTTATATATATATATATATATATATATATATAACACAGAATACACAAACTCACGGCTTATAAGTGGACTGCACTAAGTTAGATTTTAGTTTGAAGTACATGTTATACAAGATTGGTTTTGGTTTCTGGTATTTATCAGCATAATTCCTGTAGTCAATGAAAATTTGACAATTTGATTACGTTTGATTGATCAACTTAGATCAAATAGTGAGTTTTCTTGTGGAAAAATAGAGATGTACAACATTAAAATTGAGGGTGGGGTGGGGTGGGTGTGGGGTGGTGGAAGGGAAAGAAAGTTCAATAGGAGGATCACTAATTTGTTAATTAGAATTAGTTAAAGTAGTTATGCATGCCCTTCTAATTAATTATCATGTTGTTTCACTCCTACACGGTGGTTCCAATCTACATTTTCTTAGGCCAATTTTTACTTCATTAATTTATACATCTCTAAGGTTGGCAAGAGTAGGGCCTAGGGTAATTTGCTGGTAGTGTTATAAATAATTAAGGGTTTTTTGCACTTGGGTCCCCCTTTTTCTTTTTTTCTTTTTTTTTTTTTGACCATTGGCACTTGTGTCCTTAAACATTAACGTGTGATATTTTTAGATCTATAGTTCTTTGGTAGGATGAATAATAGTAAAGTTGGATCTTAAGAGAAGATTTAATATCCTTTATGTTTAAAATTATTATGAGATCTTTGGGACACAATTATCTAAATCTTTAAAATGGGGATTCAAATGCGAAGAAAATAAGAATTTGAGAGTCCAGTTTTTAAAATTTAAAAAATGGGGAACCAAGTGCAGAAAATACCAATAACTAGTATCTTTCCGGAGGAATCTATGCAATATGAAAATTTATCTAAGATTTTCCTTAATTCATAGGATATTTGGAATTTTTTTCCTCCTGAGGTGGCCCATGCGCATGACAGTCAATAATATTCCATAAGGAAAAAAAATTATTAAAAAAAAAAAAAAAGCTGATCATAAGATGTACAAAGGCACTAACGATGTTGGAATGGAGAAAGCTAGCACACATATAACCCTTTTAGGGGTCCACTGAGATGGCCTCTAGCTTGTAACTTCAATCGATT
>NW_010362477.1:114536-147866 GCF_000414095.1 Morus notabilis
CATGATTTGATATTTTCACTCTGAATATTACTTGTTTTGGAACATATTCATTTGCTATATATATATATATATATATATATACGCGTGAGCTTGGTTTTGAAGCTATGTAGTTATTATTGGTTTTTTTATTTGATTTGCTTTCATTTACTTTACCGTTTGATTGGTTTACCATTTGGATTTGCAAATCAAAGCTTGTACATGTTTACTTTCATTTGCTTTATTACCATTTTATAATTGGTTGTAGAGATCGAGTGGATCGAAGCACATTTTTAAAACACTAAAGACTCATTTGGCGCGCATGATTTGATATATAAGATTACATTTGATTGGATTATAACTTAATCGTACTATCCTATCTATGTTTAGCGGGTTGGATTAGTATTAGTAATGTTTTTCTAATCTTATATATTGAACCCTTTGAATTCAAGATTTTTGTTTATTTCAGACATGAAATTATTAAATAACATTAATTTATAAAATTAACTTTAAAATATATAAAATATTTTAATAGATTATTTTTGGAGTTTAGAATTATTATTAATTTTTTTTTTTTTTTTTTGTACTTCAGAATTAGCTAGATTATTTTGGAATTTGGAATCGATTATCCCTAGCTAGATCTAACACAGAGAGAAGCGATGTGTAAACCAAAGATCTAACAACATTGGGTTTCGAGTAGAGAGAGATTTTAACGGATTATCTCCTGAGATTTTTCGAGCAGATATCAAATATATAATGTCATAATGGACAAGAGCTACGTCATAAACTGAACTAGAATAGGATTCACATTTCACAGAATTGAACGTCTAAATAAGGCAGGAATCTTTCCAAATTAAATAAACATGTCGTTTTTTGTTAGCAATAAATAAATAAATAAACATGTCGTTTTTTATTTAAAAAAAAACTAGCAAAAAGGGAAGAAATCAATAGGATCCATAAAAGACTAAAATAAAAAGGGAAGAAATCAGAAATACCACTCAAAATAAAAATATAAAAATGTCACTTCACTTAAAAATAAACAATTGTCATTTAATTAAAAAATAGAAAATAAAAGACCACAATGGCACTTATTTATTTGAGGTAAAACCAAAAATATTATTAATCATGCGAAATATCATTTTTTACAATGACACTTATTTATTTATAATAACATAAATAATAGATATGTATAACTTTTCTCAAATATAAAAGTGCAACCAAACAAGTAAAAATGCGCGGAATGCTATAGATTCACTTACTCATATTGTCCTACACCACAAAAAGCAGCTTGATGTCTTTCAATTTTTCACATATTATTTACCTTCTTCTCAATTAGTTATTTAGGATGAATGTTGTTATTGGTCCTTAAACTCTCTTCTCTCGCTACTAATAGTCTCCCAAGTTTTATTTTAGGGTCATTCATCACTTAAATAATACTATTGAGGCGACATTTTGTTTGATGAAATACTGGAACAAAAAATAAGAATAGAAATAAGTATAGATATATAACAGAATGAGAGTATGAAAATATAAATAAATTACATGATTTATTATTGGAATAATTAATATGAAAATCACAATTATTTGGTTGAGTTAGTTCTTGGAATGAAATCGAATGATAATTATTTGACAAAAATACCATTCATTTCATTGTGATGGTACTTTACAACTAAACTAAAATATGGTCTAAAGTGATAATCTTTTTTGATTTCTAACTAATAATGAAATAATTAAGTGTGTATTATTCTCATAATAGCAAAGATGATATCAATTTTATACAAAAATAAAAAGAAGTTATATAAAAAATATATAAATCATCAATACCATCAAATGCATAAAAAGATATCCAATATAATAAGCGAGTTGCAATGGGGTTAATAGATTCAAATAAGTTTCCATATGAGGTTAGTCAAATGGGTATTTACAGTAAATAATAGAACATTGAAATGGGTAATTTAGGGAGATAGAATTTCAAATAATATCAGTTTCAAAGTGATGATTCCACCTGTGACCTGTCCATTAAATGTTAGAACAGCAAATCCATTCTAGCTACTTTTTAAGTCCTTAATTTTTCTAACCAAACGTAAAAATGATTGAATTTTAAGAATTATTATTCTATTTCAATAATCATTCCATCAAAATCAAACTTAGTGAGCATATAGTAAACTTTATACACATAAAAATTTTTTTTTTTTTGAATAACACTTAAAGGTTTTTTATATGGCTAAAACAAAAAACCTATCTATTTTCTGATCAACTCTCAAAAAAAAAAAATGACAAAAAAAAAATGCAAACAAATAGAAAACCTATCACTAATTATATGATGTGTCCACTTAAATATATCTATTTCTGTAGAGAGTCCACTTCATGATTTGGGAAATTGAGATTTCAAGCCTTTTTTTTACAGTTACAATATCAATCAATTCATTTTCATTTAAATAGCACTAACCTAGTATGGTCGATCAATGTCATTTAAAACCCTTATATTAAAACCCCCACTCCACTGTTTACATCAATCATTGTCATTTTAATTTATTAGAGATTGAATTTGTGGTGGCTTAGTTGCAATTAGCATGCACATACCGTCGAGAATACAAAACTATTGTTGGCTCAGTTCCGAATAACTTAAGCTTTTACGAAAATTGATTGGCTAACATGGGTATTAAGGGCATTTTTAAGTGATACCTCATTCGTACTAACAAGGGAACTTTGAGTAATCTTGATGCAACTAACATTCAAGAATGGTTCTGCAATTCTCATACCGGAACACCAGTGCTCACCTACGCTGGGTGCTCTTCCGGCTGAGTCGAATTTAGAAGTAGAGCTTGAGGGTATCAGAAGGGCTGTTGTAACTGGTGGCTGCTAAACAGTGGAGAGGGGTTGTCATTGAAGGGGATTGTGAGGTCCTTTTGGATGCTCTAAGTTTGAATAAGACTTATTCTGACTGCACACTTTATGCTTAATTCTTTATCTGCTGTCACAGATGTAATGTCTAGTCTGAAAGGAACGTTTATGCTTAATTCATTATGATTTGTGCGCTTGGGCAGCCGCTGTTGGGGTTCGAGAATTGAAATTCCATTGTTGTCATTTTATATTTATATAATTACAATTATCTACATTCCCAATGTGCCTATGATGTAGCACTGGACAGACCGTTAGCGGGAGTATATCATCTTACGAGAATAGAGTATGGTACAGAACAACCAGAATTATGCACAAAAGTAATTGCCCAACCTTAAAGTTGATGGTTTGGCACTCTGGCTGCAAGTCTTAAGGTGTTTATCTTTGCTCGAATTAACCTCGTTTAAGGTAATATAAAGACAATTTCCAGTAACCTAACTTTAAGATACTAGCTGGGTTTCTGTTGTGTTCAGTAAACAAGTATAGGTGTTTAATTAGCTCGCTCGAGCATTTGCCCATTAATCCATTGCACAAGAACTAGACATTTGACATGAGAAGGACTGGAATTCAAATCAAATCATCTCTGCAGCAATAAATAATACAATTATAAGATATAAAGACAAACAGAGCCACAGAGAGACATGACATACATTATGCTTCCACAAAATTATGTCCCAGAAGTCTTATTGTCTACTAAGCTATAACAGCAGTACATTGCAAATTTTCTTTTTGGTATCATTACAGATTACAACTCAAGTATAGTATTCCACAAGTCACTTATTGATCACCCTACATGGGGTAATTTACACGCATTCAATAAATATGCTGGCTAGCTCCCTGTCTTCCCTGTCAGGAATGAGGCATCAGACAAACACTACAGTAAACCCTTATGAAAATAGGGCGGGCGCGCTATGTTGAGGCTTTTACATATAACAAGTGCAAATGAAACTGACGACTAAACATCACATATAATTTACTCCCAGAAGTTCAAGACACATCAAGGCATATACAGCAGGCCTTGACCTGCAACCAGCATCCTCTCCATGGATCAGCTTCAGAAATCGAAAAGCCAAACAAGTCGAAACGAGTTAGAATTTCTGATTCGAGCCAAATGCTTGAATGCAAAATAGCTGCCTCATCTGGTCCCACTGGAGTATGTTTCTGCAGTAGCAGGCGAAAATCTTAAGAAGTCACCTGCTGTTAGTGAGAAAAAAAATAAAATCAACCTTGGTCTAGAATTAAAGGCAATTTTGATCACAACGTAATATATATATATATATATATATATATATATGGTAGGAGATCACAAAGTATACCACATGCAAATCTGGAACCTCTCATGAAATTTAATTTTTCACATTTGCCTTTTCTGTAGTGCGCTTAGCGTTCCTCTGTCGCTTGCGCTGATCGACACTGAGTAAGCCAGGCCTCTTCCTCAGCTTTCCGAATTTTAAGTCTTCTCCTCTAATCATGTACTCATTCCCTGCTTCTGGCATGCTAAAGTCAGCTGGGTTTCTGTTAATACTGCAGATTGAAGACTCGGGACTGATTTTTGGAGGCCAAAAGGTGCCATTATTATGAGGGGTTCCCAGCTTGAGTTCTGTTGAATTCTCTGTAGTGTGAAGTTGCAAAGGGCACATCATAGAACTAGACGCACCAAGCAAACCTTTCTGCAAACCATGACCAGGAATGGCATTGTGATTTGTAGCTAAACCACCACTTGCAAACATGGGATTTAGAGCTTTGTGGCCCCTATTCTGTGCCGGTAAACTGGAGCTTTGCACTTTCTCTTTCCTTCGAGAGCTGAAGGAAACTTGACCCATAAAGTCATTAGGCCGTCCGAAACCTTTATCATGATGAAATGAGGAAGAAGAGGGACCACCAGTTGGATTGAGAGGGAAAAAGTCATGGGATTTCTCAGGAAGTTTATTTTTACCATAATAATCAAGTGGGTATTTCGTAGTATCACTAGGCTTACTATAAACACCAAGTGGGTTTTTCATAATATCACCAGGTCTACTATAAACTCCAAATTCCAGCTGAGAATACTCCTTAGAGTTGTGATCAAGAGGACAGGTCCTCTTGAGGAATTTCGAGTTTCCCCCAGTATTGAAGGCTGGACCTGACTGCATCCCTGCATCCATGAGGCTGAGCAGATGCATTGCAGGTATGGTTTCATTAGAATACAGATCTAGAGATCCCATCAAATTTTGTTGAGGCTCAAGTCCGTTATGTTTGTTAGCAAATGGATACTCTGCATTTCTTCTGCTAAAAGTTTCAGAACCACTGTTTTGATTATGCTTTTCAAGGCCGCCTACGTTAAGATTCAAAAACCCTGGGTCATGCTTCCTAAGAAAATTGAAGTTAGTAGGCTGAGAGGCCACCTTTTGGGAAACATTATAACTTGTGGGCATGTGAAGTGGTATCGTTGAGGACCAGAGATGAGCTGCTTCTTCCCTTGGCCGTGAAACAATTGGGCATTTCTCACAAGGTCCTAACTGCATGCTAGCATTAAGAAACCCATGTCCTGCCATATCCTGATTCAATTTGCAATTTTGAGCACAGCTACATTGGCTAGAACTAACAGGATACTGAACGCCACTTGAAGACTTCTTCTGCCCCAAATGGTTGATGTTGAAATTGTCAGCATTTACATTAGAAATATAATCAACTGACTTTTGTTTGCCGGACTGAACATTTTTCCTTGACGAGTTTATGCCATTTCTGGCCCGGGGATTTCTTCTCTGACCGGTCTCCTCAATTATTCTAAGCTCCCCAGAGCCACAGACTCTATCATAATCTATCGTCTGATTGATCCTTCCCTCATTTGCTGTCTTTAACAGGCGGTTATTATTTTCAGCATTTTCTAGACGCCTCTCGTATTGATTCCTTGCCATGAGTTCAACAATCTCCATTGGAATGTCATCCCAAGCTCCCGAATCAGACACGTTGGCAGCTATTCTGTCAGCATGTTTCCTACTAACTGACGAATGATCCTTAACTAAAATTGCTTTCTCACAGTTGCTTGCACCAGAAATATCCTGTAAACAATTATTGTAATAAAAACTAGAAAGATTAAACCATCAATAACAGAAGTATAAAAGAAATTACTACATTCGAGGAAGAGGGCCAAAAAAAAAAAAAATCAGGACTTGATTAAAATTTTTATGGTACCGTATCAGCAAAAATAAAAGAGAATGCTAAGCAGTTCAGCCTGCATAAATTATTTACGATTTAGTACATGCCTCAACTAGGAAAATGAGTTACTTTTCAACAATTCCAAATCAAGTAACTGAAAAAAAATAAATAAATAAAAATGGCAATATGCACGCATTAACCCAAATGGAAGCCACACTCGATCGTGGCCAACACCATAAAGTTAGTGAAAGTTAGAATAGTTAAAAAAAAAAAAAAAAAAAAAAAAAAAAAAACCGGGACCAATTTTTTTTAGGTTAAAAAATAAAAAATAAAAAAAAAAAAAAAAAAAAAAAAAAACAGAACCGTGACCAATTTATCATGAGTTAAAGTATGAAAAGCACGGTAATTCCTTCATACAAGAAAAATGCACACATATTTTTCTATATGCACAGAATCATATTAATATCCGAAAAATACTTTTATAATCGAATAACAATGTAACAGCACATCATGCCACTTTAGAAAAGATCCAAATTAGAAATGCAGTCAAGCAGACATCAAAACCTGATAACTGATTGGATGCTCAAGTCAGAATATTTGATACGCTTTTCATTTTTAAGTTACAACCAAATATTCACTTTTTAAGAGCAATCTAACCCAACACAGAAATGAATGATAAGTACACAATCAGAGCAAGAAAAAAAAAATGATAAGTATACAAATTTCCATAACACAATTAGAAATGAAAATCCTGAGAAGGGGACGAAACAGATATAACATAATTTATATCATGCAACAATGTTAAAACAACGAGTCTAACATTATGATAAGAGAAAAGCGCATACCACTTGCTTCACTAGAGGATAACAACTCTCTTCAACCTGAGAGTTGTAATTTTGCTCCCCGCTTAAAACAGGCACATTATTTGCATCCAAGTTTCTACTGAATTCACCATGCACTCGTTTCTTGAAAAATGCATACGAAGCAGATTTAGAAGGGATGCTTGAATCAGAAATGTAGTTAGCATCAACATTTGTCCTCGGGATTTCATTGGCGTTGTACTTGTTTGTGGTAAAACAGCTTCCAAGAGAAAGATGCAGTCCTGTATCAATAGATGCATCTTCTGTCGCTGGAAAGGAAACTGGTAGAGGCCCAGTTTGCATGATTTCTTCATTTCTCATGGTTGTATGTTTTTCATGAAAACCACTGTTCCAAGGGAATTGAGGTGTTTGTCCATCATCAATATGTGCCATCTTGCTTTTCTTCTTAAACAAACTCAATTTCTTCTCCTTCCTTGAAGCAGCTAAAGAAATTTTCTCCAGCTCTCCTCTTGCGCATGCCTCTTGATAAAATTTGAAAAAAATACCATCATCAAGGTAACCTTTGGTTTGAGCCGCAACTCGATCCAGGATTTGTTTGGGCAAACTTCCTCTAGTTGGAGCCAAAGAAGAAGGTGCATCAATAGTTTGGTTTTTCTTTCTTTTTTTCTTCCCAGTACTAGGAATGTTGTCATTTCCAAATTTACTCACACAGTTCTTTGTACCATTCTGCAAGTACAATCCAGCAGATGCTTCTTGTTCTAATTCAGAAATCGCGACTGCATTGACAGCTTCTTCGTTTCCCTTTAAGTTATTAGACTTTTTACTTCTGTTGTTCAGAGAGCTCATCTCCGGGGATCTCCCTTCTTCATCCTGAGGCAATTTTCTTTTTTTATCATCACCCAAATCCTCTCCACGATTTTCTGGGAGAGACAACTGATCTTTGGGAACATTAACCGCTCCCGCCCCTGCAGATGCATCATTAATTGTAGCATTCGGAGGAGAATTTTCTGCACTAATGCGATCAGTCTTCGCATCTCCATTGTCGAATAGTAACTCAGTCAGCAAACGCACCTTCCGAGTTTTCCTACGCTGTGAACCACTTGACAGAGGGTGATTTTGATCCTGAAGACTATCTCCAGCTAAGATCTTAACACTCTTAGATGATGCATAATCCTGAAGACTATCTCCAGCTAAGATCTTAACACTCTTAGATGATGCATAATCCTGAAGACTATCTCCAGCTAAGATCTTAACACTCTTAGATGATGCATAATCCTGAAGACTATCTCCAGCTAAGATCTTAACACTCTTAGATGATGCATAATCACACTCATCTAATACCCGCGAAGCATATCCATTTGTCTGTCCCTTCACAGCTTTACCTGCCTCTTCATTCAAACAGGCTAAAGCTGATGCCCCAGAAGCAACCTTTAACTCCTTTTCTTGTTCATCCACAGACTTTTGTTTTTCTGTTTGGCAAATCTTGGAGCAACTCTTACACATGCCCATGTTTGCAGCAGGCTGAACATCAGTAAGCTCATGTTTTCCACAGCAATTCTTATAGGGATCCATAGGTTTGCTCCCTGCCAGCTTTAGAGCTTCTGTTTCAAAAATCATAGACATTAGGACGGTAATAATTTAATGGAAATTAACCTGTAAAACGATTTTAAAGGAATTGTCATTCATAAAAAATTTACCTGTGCACTGCTTAGGTTTCTCCTTAGACACATTTGAATCAATTTCTGGTGGAACAAAGGTTAATATGGGAATTTCATGAACAGCATCATTTTCTGAGCCATTACCATGTCCTAGAAAAAAACATAAAAATCAATAAATAAGAGAGATTCAGATTAGAATATAGCAACAATAATACTCAAAGAAACTGAACTCGCCCTCAAGTTATATATACCTATGATGGTAGTATGAGCTTCTGAAACCAACACTTCCTTCTTGTCACTACACGAAGAAAGTTGGTGGATATTCCTATTTGCATCAGTAGAAGTATAGACATCAGATTTTCTTTTCTCCACTTCATTTGGCTTTGGAGTTTGTTGATCATCTGGGAAAGGCATCACAGAATCACAAAGGGATGGTATCTGAGAGCAAGTGCTGCTGGATTTAGATCCAATACAAGAATTAAATCCTGCGACATTATCTTTTGCAGTGCCTCTAGAACTCATTTCCTGCAGACAACTTTGGCAAGACCACCATCGGAACTTTGGAGCATCTAAAGGGGGTAGCAAAGTCTTTTGCTCTTCAGACTTATTCTGTTCATCCCCTAAAGTGAACGGCCAACATAATTTCCAGTTTTTCCTACGAACTTCAGATACATATCCACTGCATTCACAACATAATAGAGAAACTGCTGTTAGTAAAACCTTCCATATATATTTCATTAAAAAAGAAAACCTAGAAGCCAATCGTTTATTATTCAGGGATAACTCCAGGGGGATGAGCCAAATATTAAAATTCTTAATATAAATAAAAATATGTTCTTGCAATGCCAGCTTTGAAGACCTAACATCAGTGAACCAAAAATTCAAACAAAGTTCCACCAGCACAAGAGTTGTTCAATCAAATTGTCACCTGACATCTTTGAAACAAAGCAAAAGAGCATAATTATATTCAAAGTATGGATATTCAAAGCATAGCTTGATATATAGGATATGAAGGAATAAGAAAAGAAAGGGAGAGAGAGAGAGGAGGAGGAGGCGGAGGAGGATCAGGAGAAGAGAGTAACAGTTCAGTTAGCATGTGCTCTCTCTTAGTCTCTCAATACAAGAAATATAACATATGTGAACAAAAGTGAAACACAAATGCACCCATGATTACATCAAAGCTGTATCATATGAGGCCAAAAATTTTAAAATTTAATAAACAAACAAACAAATAAATAAATAAAAAGAAACAAAGACAAAGAACCCAGAAAGTTCTTGATTAATTCTGTAAAATTTACAGCATAACCAAGAGGCTTACCGTATAGAGAAGTGCTCACACTTCTCCACATAACCCTTGTTATTAACATCTTCAAGATCGATTGATATTGAATCAATCTTAACGAATGATCCGACATTCTTGGAGACAGTATCTGAATCACCCTTTTTATTATTCATCATAATAGTGCCCCCCTTCATGTAAGAGCTCTTAATCAGCCTCTTAGCACTGATGACTTTTGATATACTTCCTACACACAATTGATGACCTATTAATAAGCATCATTATCATATGCCAATATATCAGTAAATCTTGAATAACTACAAGAACACTGAAAAGAAAGCAATGAACGAACTTATCACAACACAAGATGTTGGTCAAATTCCCAAACAATCAAGCTAGGGTTTTGGTCAACCACTAGAAAACCTCGGACGAACCAAATTAGCCAATCAAATTTGTAACGAAACAAACAATACGACTTAGGAAACCCCCACAGATGATGTTTTAGAACATAAAATAGCATCCCACCTTTTAGATATACATGTACATTACAAACCCTAATTTTCCGTTACAACAAATAACAAAACTTTGTGGTGGCTAATTTTATGTCTCACAAGCAATAGAACTACATATGCAGCTAAACCCACACATTGAAGTAGCCAAGCCAATCATAAACTAAGGCCAATAGGATAAAGACACATATTAGGGTTTCATTTCGACGAGACCGATATTGTAGCAACAATAAAAGTTGCGTGATTCTCGGGAGATAAAAATATATGCTATAAAATTGCACAAACCCACCTCAAGACTTAACCTTTACAAACCCCAAATAACAAAGAAAACACAGATATCCTAATCCACAAACAAATTATCCCTAGGGTTCATTTGGTCACAAATTCACACCCAATAAAGAACAAACCTCACATCCAAAATCACAATCACAATCAAAATAACACTCTCAATTGTCGCATAAACGCACAGATTAATCCTCCAGAAGAAAACCCAGATGAAGAAATGTAAAGGAAGCCCCAAACTTGACGTACTAAACACAGTAAAATAGCTCAAAATCTGAAACGAATCAGCTCAAAACTGAGCTAATTAAAGCTCGCACCGATAATCAACACCAATCGAATTGTAATCTACCTCAAAAACGGAACATCGGAGATTGATTAGATCGCGAAAACAGACCTTAAACTCAATCGAGCATCACATGAAACGACAGTACCAGCGTCTGGGCGAGCTCCGATTCTCCACGGCCCGTCGAGAAAACGACACTAAAGGAGAGAGAAACCCATCGCCGAAGACCCACGCCGAGCTGCGAGACGAGATTCGGAGCTGGCGGAGAAGAATTTGGGTGCGAACTTTGGCGAAACCCTAGAGTGAGAAAGAAAGGCTTTCGATCTTTTAGAGAGAGAATGGGTTAAAAAAAGAAGAGAGAGAGAGAGGGGAAAGAGAGAGGTTTTATCTTTTTCGTCTTGAAGAAGAGAAGAGGTTTTTGTTTGTTTGGTCCTGTTTTGTTTTTGTATTAAAAATTGGCCACACCATGCCATGTCATGGACATGCACACACCGTATCCTTGTCGCAAAAACATGTATTTATAGTAATGAGCTTACGTGGACTAATGGGTTTCTGACACGTGGAACAAATGTGCGGTTCTTATCACAATTCCATTAAGGAAACCCTAGAAGAGTGAATTTTGTAAGAAAAATATATTTTTTAAAAAAAGTTATGTCCCCACGCGTTTCTTACACGCTCTGTTCGCGTCACTTTGTATATATTTCGTTTTATCTTTTTTACCTGTCGTGTCAAAGAGGGAGAAAGATGCCTTTGCACATTAGTGGCTTCTGATTGGAGCGTGTTCCACACCGCCACTGGTGGGAGAGTGGAAGTAGCCAGATATAACCCTAATTTTTTTTTCTTGGTGAGTAATGAGCATCTATCTAACCCTAAGAGCTAAGATATCCTGGCCTGCCAAATTAAAAGAGTTGAAAAAGATAAAAAGAAAAACCTATCAGATTTTGGAGTAAAAGAAAATATGTGAATAGTAATTGGGGATTTAGGATGATGGAAAAACAGATTTTTGCATACCAAACAAGAATGTATGAATAACACAAAAAAATAATCATCTTTTTTTAGGCATGAGAGTGATTTATATATATGTTATCTTTGAAGTCGGAGATCTTGTGTTCGAAATTTTGTAAAATGAAAAAGGCGTGAGCATTTAACGAAAATAAGATGAGTGAAATAATTACATGCATTTTTTGGAAAAGTATATTCTATAATTTAATGATATGATAAAATAACCGTCTTCTTCCGTGTCGTAATGGTTGTGTTCATTGTCTTTGAAGTAAGAGGTCTTACATTCAAAACCTTGGAAGATAAAAAAGGATAACATTTATAAAAAGAATAGTGATACTATATACATTTTAGGGAAAAAAATTATTTTTATACATACATAGGTTTCGTTATTGATGAAAGAAAAATGTTCTTACTACAGTTTTAGTAGCAACTCTAGCTATATATGGAAATATTCCAGGGTTGGTGTGTTATCCATGAGCTCTATGAGCCACTGAAATATTCGGTACAAATTGATATCATTGTTATACACTTATATATTTATGTTTGTGTGTTTATATAATAACTCATGGCCGGCAGAGAATTTTGATTGACTGATCAAGTGAGTTAGAGATAATAATTCGGTGATATCAATGAAGAGAGATTAATTTTACGACCATTCCTAACAGATACATATGTAATATTTTCATTGCTAGTTTAACGGGTCTTTTTTCGGCTGACATGTATGTATTGACTTAGTAGGTTATTATTAGGTAATTATATATAGCGTCACGAGGCATCAAAAGTGAGTTACTATTGAAATTGATGATCGAAATTTCTAATGGAGAGAAAAAAAATTGAAAAAGAAGAAGAAAAATAATTAAAGCTTAATTATAAGGAATTGGAAATAAATAGGACAGGCATATTGAAAGGGATGCATATATAATGGTTAGCCTTATAATGTGGGGAGGGCCCTCTCACCCCTATAATATTTTCCTGTAATCATGGACGTTCATCCAAAAGAGCGTCTTTAAAGAAATGTTTAGTAGGGAAGTGTTTCCATGACTCAAGATTCCTGTCTGCAGCCTATATTTCCAACATAAATATATATATATATATATATATATATCATCGTAAACAATAATTCAGTAATCGACATGTTTTTAGTGTTATTTTGATTGGGACTTCTAAATATGTGGTAGTAATGGTACCATATCCAAAGCGCATGCACTTTTACTTATCGAAAAAAGAATGGCTTACAGCATGAGCAGAGAAATAATAATAATAATAATAATTATACCTTTTTGTCATGTGCATTTTACTCCTTATTTTATTTTCTTATTATTAGGTCCATTGAGAATATTTGTGGGTTACTGCCTTATAATTAGCTCAAAATTCATTAGTACTTAATGGATTAAGATGACGCCTTTTGTCTTTGACGTATTAAGTACTTATATAATGTAAATATTTTTCTGCGTATGACGCTCCCATATATAATGATCACATCTAAAGAAAAAAGTTACGATTTATTGTCTCACCTCACACTTTTAACAAAAGATAATATTCTTATTAAGTAACATATTATATTATGTAACTTAATTTTGTAGTTAATCTATGACAAAAAAAGCATATACATATTATATATATATATATATTTGCACACTCACACACATCGTAGAGCCCTAAAAATTGACGTAGAAGCTTGTTTTTTCGCTTGAAGATGCAATAGCTACGGGAAAGAATCTTCTAATCGTAAGAGTTATATATATTTTTAGACAGTATCGGGATAATGCATTGTTCGAAGAGACGAGTAATATACTATCGTTAGAAACAAAAGAAAAGAAAAAAGGGAAAGAAAGGTCGTAGAATCGTAATTACGTGGTAATTAATTGGACATTTTTTGAACGATTTTGCTGTACGTACTTACGTATGTAACTGTCATAATTAATTAGTAATTAATTTGAGATCGATTCATCTACCAAAGGGGATATTATTATTACCTGATCATGCGTGCGCCAAAAGGATCGGACCACTTAATTTGTTAACATGCAGATCTAAACAAATTGATCCTTTTTTTTCAGCAAAAAAATATTTTTTTAAAAAAAAATTACTGGTAATATATAAACGTGAACAAAGTTAAGTGTATCGGATCGACATTGCTTAATTATCTTTTAGTGTTTGATTTGATTGACCTGCTTTTACGCCAGATTAATTTTGTTCACGTAATTTATTTTTGCTTGGAGTTTACGCGATCTGCTTGTTTCATGTAAGCTTTACTCAATTTTTATGCACGAATATAATCCTTTTGCCCATTTCTAGTAATTTTATTAGACCATAAATTATGAAGTAGCTAGTTCATTTTTTTTAGAACTCATGCAAATACATAAATATTAGTAGTTAATATTGTATATTCCTAGGCACCCATATATACATATATAAATAAATATACATATATGCATATGTATTTATTGAATGAGTTTTCAATGGTTACGTTTTTAACGTTGTTACCGTCAAATATAAAAATTTAATAGCATAACGTGATAAGAATTAAATTTCAGAGGTCATAATTTTATTTTAACTAACTATCTAATTTATTACCATCGTGGGATCAATATTATCCACCAATGAATAAATAATGGGGTAACCATTAAAACTTTACTTGGCCCAAACACACACACACACACATATATATATATATATATATATAAATTTATATATACTGTATGCATGCCTATATCTATTAAGTATTAGCAGATCATAATAGGAGAGAAGATATGGTTAATTTATTATATATTCTCTTTTTTTTAGCAAGATTATATATTATCTTTTTTCTCACTAAATATTACAAATCATTCGGGTATCTAATTGATCAATTGCATGTCTGATATTAAGTAATTTGTTTTATTTAGGGTGATACTGTGGTGGTGTTTATGCCCTTTCAAAAGTTCTTGATTAATTTTTCATTGACTACCAACCCAAAAGCTTTTCCTAATTAAACTTACTTTTTTTCTTTCTAAAACCTAAGTTAAGTTAATTATTTTATAATATGAAAAAATATACGTTTTTTGTTTTCTATAAGACATACACACACATATATACATTTATATATGTATATAGACGACACACACACAAATAGAGATTATAGTAATCTAAAAAAGAGAGTGCCATTTGGAGCTAATCAATCGCACGCAATGAAGTTCATGCTCTAATATTTAATGAAGTTGTTCAATTTTTATATATCTATTCTAGCTGTACTCACCCATAGAAAAGTTTTAAACCGCTTATAATAAGATTTTTAACTAATTAAGCTGTAATTATTTAATTAAATCAAGCATGTAGCTAGTGCAAGTTCCAAGGTGATCATATATCTTTATTATATTTAATAATTACGTGTAGAATATTTACGAACGTCGCGAATATCCAAAAATCAAAGTGAATGGACGTGCAATACGTTACTAGTATATATGCATTACTGTCAAATATTCGTGTATTTATTGATCAGTTGTACTGTAACTAATAAGAGATTGCTAATTGCCCATTTATATAGAAATACATATATATATATGGAGTAAAATTATTTTACCAAAATATCACGAATATATAAACAAATAAACTATAGCTAGGTATGAAATTTCCGTTTTCAGTTTAAAACATAAAAAACGTTATAGTTCGTATATACCGATCCTGTGCATAAATTATATGTCTAGGTTAATGGGGTCACTAAAATTAAGTGGAATATTATGACCGTCTAAAAATCACCGGCTGTAAATTCTATATATAAATGGAGAACGTGTGTATATATACCGGAGTAATCATGTACACATACACGATTAGGAAGAAAAAAAAATCATCTACACATACATAATTAGCACACGAAAAAATTATGTACGCATACGTATATATAAAATACTTAATAGTAGAAATTATTATTTTAACCATTATATTAGTTTGTCAAAAATCATATTAATTGTGAGTGTTTAATTATATAAAAAATTTAAATGACATAAAACATAACTATTCCTACTTATAAATTAGACTGTAAAATAGTTAAAACAACAATTTTTACCGAAAAAAATTTCAAATATATGCAGTGTGAATAATGTCTAGCATATAATACGATATGGAAATTATACATGCATGCAATGGGGTCTAGGTAAGTGCATACCACGTGCATGTGGTCCACTTATCCAAAAATGCATAGAACTGTGATGGTTTTTTTTTTTTTTTTTTTTTTTTTTTTTTTTTTTTTTTTTTTGCTTAATAAGATCCGTTTATGATTAACAACCCCCTTTTTTTCCATTACACTTTTCCTACCTTTTTTTTTTTTTTTTGGGATAATCTCTTGGCTACTTTTCTCTTCTGGCCCGACCTTTTTCCGGCAAGGCGGAAAAGGAAAAGCCTTCCTTCAACATTATCCTTCCAATGTCTTTCCATGGTCAAAATTAACGCTAGCTAGAACCTAGAGTACCTGTAAAAGCTTTAATCACGTCAATTAAAACTACTTTTTAGTACGGAAAATTAAGATATGAATGGCGTCAAATTACAATAAAATCATATCAAATTAAAATATGATAAATTAATAAAAAAAAAATTAACAGCTAAAAATTATATACTATTAGTATGATAATTTTTAATATTTACCGCGTAAATTTCTTATATAATATATACATGTATTTTTTTTTTAAATATGTGTGTATATATAACTTCGGAAGAATGCTAGCTTTTTCCCCTCACAATCTTATAATCTTATACTTAGTACTATTGCATGCTGGAGTGTTTGCTGATAATTAAGTAGTTAATCTCACGGATTTCTCTTTCTTGTTCTCGTTTTCATTGTCGTTAGGTATATATAGTCCTTAAAAATATATTTAAAGTCTTACACATACACGCATTGATGAATTAAGACCAATGAGAAATTAAAAGCTGGCCCTAATAAGGCACTGTCAACTGTTGTGAGCTGGTCATAATTAACTCGGTTTCTGCCAGCTACTTTTCACTTTCATCTACAATATTTACAATTGACATATATGAAATTCCTTTGTCTTCTAGAATCTAGATGTAGAAATATGGCAAATAGCTGTGATGCCTGAGTGATTTTTCCTTGATGAGCGTGGCTTATGTACCTTAATTTCTAAAGCATCAGGAACACACACACACACACACACACACACACATATATATATATATATATATTATATAATATGTATTCATGTATATATAGATACTATCTCCCGGATTAGCAAAAGAAAAAAAATACTATCTCCCGAGCTTTCATAATCGAAACTGTTATTGCAACAAAAATTTCTCATCTTAATGGCAATTTTTTTTTTGTTTAAATGATAAAAGCCAATACGTACGTGAGTATCTATAAATATAGAGAGAAGCATGGAAATAAAATAACAAAAATAAATTAAGGGGCCGTTTAAAAGATATATTTAAATCATAATTTATTATTAGAGAAAATTTCAGATTCTACCATCTTATATGACTTACTAAAAGTACTCATTTTAAAAACTCTACTCCTTAATTAGTTTTAGTCTAAAAGATAGAAATATATAGGCTAGTGTTAAGATAGAAATAAAAAGGGGCTCTATTTTAAAGGGTGTTTTAAAAAATTATTTTTTTAATTATGATGTTTAAAATTTAAATTTTTTATGAGAGAAAAACACAGTAACATAATTAATAGTTTGAGTTTGAATTTGAGTTTGAGTTTGAGTATATAAAACAAACGGCACTAAAACCCGTTTCTAAAAATATTAACTTATTCAAGATAGTAGCAGGGATTTGAAGATTTCTAGAAATTATATTATAGCCCCAATTGAACGTGCCAAGTTAATTAAAATGATTGCGATACATTACAAATAAAAAAATTGGGGTTAAAACAATCCTTTTAGCTAATAACTTCTTTAAAGGGAAAAACAACTCATCTAGAGTAATATATATTTTCCGACTTAATTATAGAAGGATAACTCTTCACGGCTATAACCCACTTAAATACAATAATCCTATCATATATATACATAATTACATATATATAAATTCCAACCTCGCTTAAGATATAATTGTTGCTTTTCTATATATAGTTTCAGTTTCCCATATGAACCTGAAGTACTCGTGTTTATATACATTTTGATGAAGATTTGTATAATTGGTCGGAAAGGAATCCCCGTAGATTTTGACATCAACTTAATAATATATATATATATATATATATATAGTGCTGAATAAAACTTAAATCTCTGGCTGTTCTCAAAATGAAATCCAAATCTGGTTATAATTATTATCATTTTTTTTCCTTCTGATGAGCTGATTATACGTGATGTATAGTTGGGAATAGAAAATGATGGCGTACGGCGTTAAAAGCAGTACATTTATTTGCATGTCATGAGATAGCTATATTTTTGGCTTGTGATTAAGTACGGTCGACGTACGTGTGGTAGAGATGACTAGGTCTAGTCTAGGGTACTATTTGCTAATTGGTGATAGCTGCAGACTGTCGGTGTGAATATTTGTGTTTTTTGTTCTTTAAAAATAAATAAGCATACATATTTTTGGAATAAAATTATTTTAGTACGTGTATTATAGCGAAATATGATCTTAATAATTTATATTTTTGATAATATTAAAACAGTATTATAACGTTTTTAAAAACATCTTCTTAATACTTTAAAACGGATTTTTAAGACATGTAATGTCCTAATTATATTTCTTACTTATTAAATAGAAATAAATATTTTTTAAAAAAATCCAAAAATATTTTAAAACAATAAAATATTTAAAAGAAGATGACAAAATAATAAATTTTATGATTTTGTTTCTAGATTTATTAGTTTTTAGTTAATTAAATAAAAAAATACTAAAGTCATTTTACATCTTAAAAATAAATTTTAAAGAACTAAAAAAATATTTTTTACACTGTCGAGGGATTATTTTTTAATATTATAAAGAACACAATATATTAAAAGCGTGTTTCACTGTGATACTGAGTATTAAAATAATTTTATCCTAATATTTTATTATCATTCTATAGTTTCATCCCACTCCTTAAAAACAAGGAAGGAAAATGCTATATATTTTAGTAATATATATATATATTGCTCGGAATATCTGTTATATTTGGATAAATGTGATTCGACCCTCTACGGAAGATCTTTTTTTCCCTTTCTTCTTTTTTCTTTCCTGTACGTAAATGATTTAACGCTATCGTCACGTACGTCATGAAAAAAATGTGTATTACTGTTTAAACATTATGCATTCTCTGTTGGAATATTGTTACCCAGAATGCCAAATATAAATTATACTTTCTATCTTTATTGATTGGGGTTTGACCATTCTAAAAGAAAGTTTGTAATTCCAAATTTCCAATTAAGAGATCTCATAAATATTGCTAGTTTTTCAGCTACTCAAAACTAGTTTACGTGACAATTTATACTTATCATGAATTATACCATAATTTGATATATAAGTTTATAATTTTGATGAGTAAATATGATTAAAACTATCTAATAGAATATTGCTTTGCTTATATATATAAAAGACAATAATAATAAGGTAAGAACAAAGAAGAATAGTGTGATCTCTCCTACTTTCAAAAATTTAATTTTTAAAAAACTTATGAGGGAAGGATTTGAACTTACATTTCGAGTTGGAGTCAAAGTCAAGTGTGGATTTACAACTGATTAGGTTATATTTACAACGACTTTAAAATTTGTATTTACTTGAAAATGCAACTAAAAAATATATATTCACTTGAATAATAAAATAAAAACATAATATACTTAATTATAATCTTGAATGTCTTTACAGTCGGTATTCTTAAGATTTTTTCATGTGACGTAACTAGTAGATCGATAACAATCATGATATTTTGGCCAACTTATATATGTATAACATAAAAATAACTAAGGCATTGTTTACTTCGCGAATTTGAGTTTTTAATTCAACTTAAGATGTGACATTTTTTGAGAATTTTTTACTGTAATAGAAAAAGTTAGATTTGACATTTTCTGAGAGCTTTTTACTGTAAAAACTTAAAATTGAAAACTCGAATCGGTAAAATGAACGAGGCCTAATACCTAAGTCAAAGGATCTTATTACTATGCAATTTATAAAAATGCAACAGATTTTCAATGTTCGTTTCTTTTTCATATACCAAATGTTTTAGACATATTCAGAAAGTATACGATATTCGTTTCTTCTCCTCTTCGTATATTGCCAAATAATAAATGTCCACACTCTATTTTGACCATAAAAACAAAGATTATTTTCATAAATGCTTCTTAAATTATGTACTATATTTTAAAATGCCTTTTAATTTTTTAAAATGATTCAAAACACTTTATGATTTATAGAAAACATGTCAAAATACCCCTTATGTTTATCTATAATAGTAACGGAATTGCTAATGTGACAAGTATTTAAAGATTTTTTCTTTGATAAATGAGGATCCGTTTAGTTCGCTGATTTAAGTTGAGACGTGACTTTATGTGAGAGCTTTTATTGTAGCAAAAAGTTAGATTGACTGTTTCTGAGAGATTTTTACTGTAACAAAATTCGAATCGGTGAAATGAACGGGACCTGAATATTAGAGGTTAATAAAAGGTATTAAATTAAAAAAAGTTAATAAAACCCAGAAGTTGAACAAATCAGTGAGCTTTTTTTTTTTTTTTTTTTTTTTTTTTATAAAAAAGAAAAATCAAATGAAAACACCAGGAAAACCCCCATCAAACAAAACCCACGCTCTACCTTCCCATGGTGAAGCCATCCTTGTCGAACCCATCCTCTTACTCTCGACCCATTAGCGGAAGCAGTTGCGTTTAAGAAGGTGTGGCGATGAAGGTAGGAGCGAGGGGGCTGGGTTGTTTGCACGACAAGGCTTGGCTCATGACGACGACGACAGATGCTGGGCTTCTCGGGCGACGATGATGCTTGGCGTGTGAGTCGATGGTGCTTGGCGGCCATGGGTCTAGGCATGAGGTTCAACGGCCATAAATCTAAGGATTCCTGATCATTGGGAACTGATTCGTTTAAGATTTCTTTTTTTCTTTTTTCTCTCTGTTTTCCATTGAATCTGAACGTTTATGCCTATTTAGTTCGTGGGTGGAAGTATTACCAGGAAAGTGAGAAAAGTCTCATCTAAATACTCGTTATTAGAACTTGGAAGCAAGACACCATGTTTGTTGATTAGTTCGAAACGGCCCTCAATCCGCAGGGCTTTTGTGTTTTTGGTCATGTTTGCACATGCTTGTCGTGGGTTTTATCTCCCAGAAAGCTACATGCACACATATTCCAAATGCCAAAGTTAATTCCTTGACCTCCATTAAAACTGAGCTTCCATTTAGCTACTACAATCTCCCTTACTACACGCCCAGTGGTGGTATCAAGAAAAACGCCGAGAATCTCGGCGAACTTCTTATGGGATATCAAATCGACAAGACAACTCTCCTTTTCTCTTTTTTGTTTTTTTTTAAATATTTAAGCATTTTTATATGTTTAATTAGAATTTAAGTCCCGTTCATTTCACTGATTCGAGTTTAAAATTTGAGTTTTGCTATAGTAAAAAACTCACATAAACAGTTACATCTAACTTTTTTACTACAGTAAAAAACTCTCATAAAGTCACATATAAACTCAAATTAAAAACTCAAATCAGTAAACTAAATAAGTTTAATAGATGTTAAAAGATTGCCATGTTAGCACTTCTGTTAAAAGTATAGACATATTGGGACGGAAAGGGTATTTTGACATATTATTTTTATAAATTAGAGTGTTTTGAATCATTTTGAAAAATAAAAGGACATTTTAAAATAGAGTATATAGTTTAAAAGTATTTATGAAAATAATCTTAAAAAAAATAAATGCTTTTAATGAGAATTTTTGTTTAAAGTAAAAAATCATATCAATTTTTTTAAAGGAAAAAATCTCTACAATGGCGTTGCACATCTTAGTAAAGGAATTGTTCCTGTTTAGTTCGTTGATTCGAGTTTTTAATTTGAGTTGAGATGTGACTTTATGTGAGAGCTTTTTACTGTAGTAAAAAAGTTAGATATAATTATTTATGAGAGTTTTTTATTGTAAAAAAACTCAAATTCTAAACTCAAATTAACAAAATAAACGAAACGTCGGTACTTCTCGAGATTCAAGAAACTCCTGCCCAAAAAGAAAAAAAAAAAGGGGAGAGCAGAAAACGACGTGGTTTTGTCTTTAGCCGCCATGGCAAGACGAATTCGTATTTTTTTTCAAATCACGTTAATCGTGCTTTTCAGGAAGGTATTCAAAGTTTCAAATTCAAGCCGTCCATTCTCAGTCTAGAGAAGTCATAGTCTATATCATCCGTACACGTGTTAATCTCATATTAAAGCCCGACATCATTCGGATTCCATTTAGCGCCAAATTCCGCTCCCTTTTACTTTCCCAGAAAAGCCCTAAGCTCCTCACGATCCAACGGCCACCAATCAACAAATACCCCTCCATCGAATCCCAACCGTTGCACGAATCATTTCAACACTGTCCGTCCGATCACATAATACTCTTATCCAACCGTTCAAATATCATAAATTTCAATTTGAAATAAACCTCCATAGCCAAGAGTCCAGACAGAAAGAGAAGATATCAAAACCCGAAGCTTTTCGCGATTTCGTTCTATGTTAGCTCTTCTGCCATCTCCATTCAGCTTCCGGCGGTGAAAATCAGCTTCAATTTCTTCGCGGCCAGGAATCTCCGGCGTCGGATCACCATTCCTCCGTTCCTGTTCTCGTCACGCGCGTCAATTCCGGCGAAGACCTCGGAAGGGGAAAGGCGTTTCGCGATTGTTTGATCATGTGCTCGGAATCCTCTTCTCTGGTCTGCGTTTTCTATTGGTGAGATTTTTTTCCTCTCCATGGAGAAGAGCGAGGCGGTTCCTGATTTCGCGCCGAAGAAATTGGCGAGGCAATTGGATTTCACGGCGGCAGCGGCGTGCCGAGCGTCGGCGAACGTGGTGTTTCCGGAACCGGAGAAAACTCAAGTAGCGGTCGAGTCACAGTCACTGCCCAAGCCGTCACCGTCACAGTCACAATCACAAGCCCTCCCATCGCAGTCGCAGCCTCAAAAGCCGACTGTCTCACTAGCGCAATTGCAGATAAAGTCACAGCCAATGTCGTCACAGACGCAGCTCCAATCGCCGCTGAAGCCGGTGCAGCAACCTTGGATGAACCAAAGGATTCCTCATCCGGTGCACAAGATTCCGATACAGACGCCATTGTCGGTGTAAGTTTTCCTCGAATATTCTCGTTGCCATTGTTGATGCTCATAGAAACTTCAGCTGATTTGAACATAACTATTCCTTAGCGTCTAAAGACTATGGCATTGTGAAAAGAAACAGTATTTGTGAGACATAGAATTAGTAAGAACAGCTATTAGGATTTCTTTGCCGTTTTCATCGTTTTCTGTCATTGATCAAGTAGTGGTAATCGTTTCCTTCCCAAATTCGTAGCCAGTGTAATCTTCTTTCCGTTTCTACTTGAGAATTTTTTGTGTATGTATATTAATGCTCAGTGTGTATATATATTGTCCCTCAGCAGACAAGAATCTCCCAAATCACGCCCTGGGATTGAAGAAAAAGATGGAACTCCAAAGAAACAAAAGCAATGCAAATGTCGAAACTCCCGGTGCCTGAAGTTGTAAGTTGATTTACTCAGTTGTGAGAATAGTTAGAAGACTGCTTTATTTGTTGGCTCTTTGACTCCTGAAATCTAATTTCTGATTTTGGGAATTTTGGACTCTTGCCACCATTCGTAGTTCCTATCGAAAATGACTGGTCGCCTTACTTTGCCTCTTTACAAGGAGGATGTTTTGGCTCCTCATAGCAGGAGGAGTTGAGACGTTTACTAGTTCATCCCAAACTTTAGGCCTTGTTCAGTTCTCCGATTTAAGTTTTCAATTCCAGCTTGCTACAATAAAAAGCTCTCGCAAAAAGTCACATCTAACTTTTTATGTTACAATAAAAAGCTCTCACAAAAAATCACGTCTCAACTTGAATTGAAACCTCAGATCGGAGAACTGAACATGGCCTTTAGTCTTTTTAATTTTAATTGTTATGTAGTTTGATAGATATTAAACAGTTGTATGGTGGAACAAGTTTCCCTTTCTTGAAATTTGAAAATAGGACATTACACCTTACCCTTTTCCCATCTCTTTGTCGCTTCTTTTTGTTTTGTTTTTGTTTTTTTCTTTCTCTGTCAAAGCTTATAGTCATCCCTTCTACTGCAACTTTTTGTGCATCTCAATATTGTTTGTTCTACTCACCTTAGGGCTCATTTCAATTCTCTTAAAACAAAGTGGAGTTGAATGCAGTTCATGCTTCATATATGCACATCTGAAATAGATTAGTTACTCAAATTGATGTGAAAAGTATTGTTTTTCTATCATACATTTCACCTGATGCGATATGCTTGTGGGATTAATATCTTTCCTGATGGGTTCTTTCTTTATTAGGTACTGTGAGTGCTTTGCAGCTGGAATTTATTGTGATGGCTGCAACTGCTTGAATTGCCATAATAATGTGGACAATGAGACTGCTAGAAAGGAAGCAATTGGGGCAGTCTTAGAGCGTAATCCAAGTGCATTCAGACCAAAGGTTTCTAGCAGTCCACGTGAATCTCGGGATGGCAGAGTATGTAATTTGTTGTTATTTATTTATTTATTTATTTTGGATGCTTTTGTTGGCAAACAGTACGTCATTCATAGAATTATAGCGTTTCATGAAGAAACCATTACACTTTTTTCCCCCCTTAATTAGTCATTTTTTGCCATTTTGGGAGCTTCCATAGTAACTTATGGGATGTAACTAATTCAGCACGTCAACCAAAGTTTGTTGAAGTTGGTCAACTAAAAACAATGTGTCTTAAATTTGCTATAAATTTGTATTAGTATATACTTTTGGTTCATCTTACACATGTTATGTACAAATTCAGGAAGACTTGGGGGACATCCAAGCTGCTGGAAAGCACAACAAAGGATGTAACTGCAGGAAATCTGGGTGTCTGAAGAAGTATTGTGAGTGCTTCCAAGCCAATATTCTGTGCTCTGAAAACTGTAAATGCGTGGACTGCAAGAATTTTGATGGAAGTGAAGAAAGAAAGGCTTTGTTTCAAGAAGAGCATACCGCAGTCTACATGCAACAGGCAGCAAATGCAGCAATTAATGGGGCCGTTGGGTCTTCTGGCTATGGGACTCCTCCGTTATCCAGAAAAAGAAAAAGCCATGAATTGTTTTTTGGTCTTGGAGCCAAAGATCAACCCATTCACACGACAGCCAGAGGTCAACAGGTATTTATTTGTTAGATAACTTGATTTAACGTTATTCCATGCTATGATTATAACGAACGTTCAGACAAAGAAGGATGTCTAAACTATCTCATAAATTTCGTTTAATCGATTGTTATAAGATTTTGCTTTGCTTCTTTTGATTTTTCATATCCTTCATCTTCTCAGCAATTGAATAGAAAGTGGTTATTTCTTTTCTACACTTTAAACCAGGGAAACCAACCTACTGCTTCTGTGGCCACTTCTCCTATGTTATCAGGCTCTGTTCGTAAGAATGCATCGACTTTGGGATCTTCCAAACTCACCTACAGGTAAAGGTATTTGTAGTTATGTTTCCTTAGTTAATATAACTTATTAGTTTTCTTTCATGATTAATCAGCAGCACAATACGTAATTGCAGATCTCCATTGGCGGATGTCCTCCAACCTCAAGATGTGAAGGACCTCTGCTCACTTTTGATTGTGGTTTCAGGAGAAGCGGCAAAGACCTTTGCAGGTTTGTTTAAAGAAAAATATACTGTTTTAGTTATTCTTTTCATGCTTCAGTTTTGTTTTTAAATGTTTCGTTATTATTTGACCAAATTCTTATGTTTCAAACCTGAGTTTCTGCATCACACTACTGTATAAATTCTTTGCTATGGCACATATTAGTTGAATCTGCATTTTCTGCCTTGGGTGGAATTAATGCTTTCTAGAAAACAGTTTTTTGTAAGCTCCTACTCCTAGGTCAAGATGAAGTCTCAATTGGTGGAGAAAAAACTATATAATTTTCTAATGGTTTCTTTAAGGTTGTAATCTGAAATAGCAGTCTATTTTTTCCCCTTTTATTTCTTTTCTTTTACTGTGCCATTTCACTTTTTTTCTCTTTGAACCCTCCGCTTGAGTATATTTCCAGTTTCATTTTCATTTTCCTCAGACAAAATCTTGTAATCATGCACATCTTCTGAAGCTACCTTTCTTAGCATGATTGTTTTTTTCCTCTTGAGAGTTGCTGGACAAAGTTTGATATGATTCACTGGTTTTATTTTTTATTTTTTATTATTGAAGTGATTTGATTTTAAGTGCTCTAGTTTAATATCTACAGAAAGTAGAAATAAATCTTCAGTTGCTTCACCCACACAAGGGAGAGGAGAAAGTCAAGAAGAGAATGGTGTTCATGATGCTGTTCGTTCCAATCCATTGGAAGAGAAGCAAGCAGATAAAGATGGCACAAGTGATTCTAGGTTAGATGCATGTAATGCACAAAGCGATGAGCCGATGTCTCCAGGAACACTTGCATTGATGTGTGATGAAAAAGACACAATGTTTTTGGCAGCTGGATTGCCTAATGGAGGTATAACACAAAGTGAAAACATAAATAAAAACCCATCTAGTGGGAGCAGCTACACCGAGCTTTATGCAGAGCAGGAAAACCTTATCCTGACTGGGTTCTGTAATTTTCTTAACCGGCTCATTACTCGTGGGAGCATGAAAGGTAAATGTCTCTTTATCTTTTGATTCTTACTTTTCAATTTCACATTTGTTAATTCAAAAGCTAACGTGGGTGTACCTTAATAAAGCGCAACCAAGAGGTTTTACTGCACATTTGATATCTCTTAAAGGTTTGAAATACCACAAAACTCTATAGGTGGATCATTTGGCTTCCTAAGGAACACTTTTTATTCTTAGTCCTTGCTTGTTTAACTGGTAATTTTCATGTTATAATGCCTTTAGTTACTTTTCATAGCCAAAATTGCTCCGTTAAAGTGATCCTTGTTTTCCAGAGATTAAATGAGAATTTTGTGATAGGGTATGAAAAAGTACTATGTTGGTAGCAGAGTTTTAATGTCAAATGATGTTAGATTAAATAAAATATGACAATGAATGAATTTGATAAAAAATTATTTCTTACTGGTAGGTTATTTTTCAATAGCCTACAAAAGAATTCTCCATGAAAAACCGTGTTGAACTCTCCATGTTAACTGCCAGGCCTAATCATGTAAATTTAACTCTTGAACTTTTTTGTTTTCTTTGTCTTTGTTGACGGTGAAAATTCGTCAATTCGGGATTTGACCTTTTTGGAAACACTCGCGTAGTAACACTCACGAATTAATTGAATAATTAAATGTTGAAAATAAAGAAGACACAAAAATTTATAGCGGTTTGACATAAACTCTTTGCCTACATCCACTTGTGGATGCACTAATTCTCAGAGTTATAATTTCTCTCTCAGTAGGGAAAATATGCTTAAAAAATCAGATGAGGAGTTCAACCCTTTTTATAGGCTCTCTTGAACATAGAAACTCTTATCCCTAATTTTTTTTTATGATAATTCCTTTATCTCCTTTAATTAAGGGATTCTTTAGATATACTTTTATTTGAATATCCGAATGTGGGGAATTTTTTTCGTTGATCGTTATTTGATCTTTCAGTTTGAATTCAGATTTTTGATGAGGTTTATCTTTTCTTGATTTGGCGGGATTGGATTTGAATCTGATCCTCTGGTCGTTTCTTTGATTCTGTTGACTTCTTGACGCCAAGACCCTCAAAGGCTTTTAAGAACTTTTCAACTTGAACGCCTTATCTTTAGGAGCTCTCCTCAACTTAGGGACATCTCCTTAGCTGTTAGCTCTTGACATTAGGGATCAACCCCTAGCTTCTGGAGCTCTTGACGCATGCGACCCAAAGGGATGGTCTGATTGCTCGACCATGGTGCAACAATTGCTCCCAGCTTAGAATATTACGTCGTGATGTTGCAAGCTATGGTACGTCGAGAGGTCCACGTGGCAATTCTGTCCTTGGAAGGCTTGGCGGTTACTTTTCCCAAACAGTACCATCATTGCAGCTGAATTCTTGGGTAGTGGAGCAGTCATGTCGATCATGTCAATAGTCGCATCGGCTGATCTGCTATGACACGTGTTAGTTGAGAACTAAATTTCAATTGTTGGATCAAATTTCATTTCTCCCGCACTTTTTTGGGTCGTCAGATCGCGTTTCTTCGGATACACCGTTGGATGGGCACATTTTGGATTCGACGGTTGAGATTTGGAGGCCTCTGGGCTTTTCTTTTGCCTTATAAGCACTCCCTCAAAATGGTTTTTGGCCATTTATTCCCAAAATCTGCTGTTATTTTGTCGGATTTTCGCCCCGAGCCTTAAGATCTTCTCAAGAACTTATTCTTCAGCTCCGATCTTCGCGCATTTCTGTCGTACTTCTTTCTCAACATCTCTGTGACTTCAGACTTCCAACTTCAAGAATTGGTGAGTTTTCCCAAACTTCTCTTCTTTTTTTTCTTCCGAGTATTTTGAACTTTAAGTTTTCATTCTTGCAAAAAACTACGTTAAAACCGAAGATACACTCTTCCTATTCAGATTGAAACTCGTAAGCTTTCCCAGTTTTTGGTAAACCTTTATGGGTTCTTGTTCGTTTTGGGGTTTACATAACCCATTTCTGGGTTTTCAAACCCATTGCTAGGTTTTGAACCCATTTTTGGGTTTTGAACCCATTTCTGGGTTTTATTTTAAGTTCGGTATTGAGAATACCAGAACTTTGGACCTTTTCAATCTGAATTCACAACTCTTTTTCTTTCGAATGGTGTTTGTGACTGCTCGTCGTTTGCGGCCTTTCCATGATAAGCTTTGATATGTCTATGCCTCCATGGATATGACGTGATGTTAATTAGTATAACCTCTCGACGATTAGGGCTTTGATTTGTTCCCTTTTTTTTCTTCAGAATATGATGCCTGAAAGAGTTAGCAGTCGAGAGGTTTTCAGCTCTAGGGTAAGAGAAGATGATGCTGAAGCTGTGACGTCGAGTGTGGCTTCCATCGACAGTGAAGACTCTCTTCTTTGTCAAGTAGAAGATTATGCGGATGTATCTACATCGACCTCTCAGCAGGAAGGACCAATCTTGATTGACGAAGGGCTTGTCGGTCAAGGTTATGGTGTGTTGCCGACTGGTGAGCTTTCGAGTATGGTCACGGATGTGAACCCATCAAAGATTAAACCCAAGGCCGCCATGGCGGCTTTCAGTGACGCAAAAATCAATGCCCACCATTTCTATTTCCTCATCCCGACGCGGAACGCTATGACGCATAATCCACCCCCTGGCCATATGACTGTCTTTACTCGGTCCTTAACTCTTGGACAAACCATTCCCTTCCATTCCTTTGGAAGGCCCTTTGTGGTCTTCATAGGATTTTTCCAACCCAACTGTTACCCAATTGCTGGGTGACAATCAACTCTATGATTATTTTATGGAGAAAATATCTAAACCTCGACATCAGTGTCAAAGAGTTTTTGTATTGCTACACCCTTCGGGGTTCTCCAGGCCAAACCAGCTTCTTTTATTTGGCCTCTCATTCCAAGTCCAATCTGCTAGTTCCACCCATTGTCATCGAGAAGACTTCTAGCTCCCATGGATGGAAGTCCCAGTTTTTCTTTCTTGGTGGCGATTTTAACTCCATACGCTTGACGGCGAGTGTCCTCTTGGGACGCAGACCATCTTCAGCAAATATTTTAGGTTTTTGCTTGCTTGACTTAGGTTTAATAAGTTTTACCGATGAGTCGAGCGGTCTTCTCATTGTTACTTTCTTTGGTGCAGGCTAAGTTCCCCCGCGGCCAAAGCTTTTCGGGACCGCATTAGGAAGGGTTGAACAGATCCTTGCACTCCCCGACTCCAATCGCAGCTCTTCCGTTCTCAATAGTCCTGAGAACCAAAGGTTGTACGGTCTGCAAGTCGACCTTCCTCGTCTTTCACTGCCAATTATGCCACCACCAGAACTCCTCCAAGGTAACTCCGAATGTATTTTTATTGATTACAGTCGATCTATCAACTTTTTCTCTTGCGTCGAGGCTGACATTGTAGTTGTTTTGGCAGGCCCAGCATCGAAAATGAAGTATACTCTGCCTAGCAAGCAGAAGAAAAGCAAGCGCTCTGGCTCCACAAAGTCGACAAGTAAGTCGACTTTTCAAGATGTCCTAGATGTTAGGTAACGGTCGAGAATGGTCATCACTCCCATGTCGAAAAGGCTGTGGGTGAGTGAGAATCCAGGAGCGATCGCGATCAAGGGGGCTTCTGGGAGCTCGTGGCAGCTTGACAAGGGCAAGGACGCCGAGGTTGTTGCCAACCTCGCTCTTCTACCAACCCTTGAGGGGCCTTTGTTGCTCCCAGCGTCGAGAGTTATAGATCCTCAATTCTTGGTGCTAGAAGTCCCTGACAACTTCATCAGTCAGGCCATCTGTCTTCCTCCTTGCTTCAGCCTACCTTTCCAGGCTATTTATACGTACTTTCATAAGGACTCTTGGGATAGGCTCGCTAGGATGGACCTCTTAGAGCGCCAACGGATTGCCGTTATGCGCTAAATTTCTGTACGTTCCTCAAACTCATTCCTCGAGTCCTACAGGTCCAATACGTTGCTAACTTCTTTTTATCTTTGTAGGCTCTTGAGGTGACGCTCCTAAACTACTTGGAGCTCGAGGCTCTTCTCAAGAAGGATACCTCGAACAAGGTCTCTGAGGAAGAGCTCCACACCCTTCGCACTCATTGACGACGACACGAGCTTGAGGAAGCCCTTGAGCTCGAGAAAGGTAAGGTTCGGTCTCTGGAGGACAGGATTGAGGAGGTAAAGAGGGAGATGTTGGCGTCGATCTCTTCTGCTAAGGAGGAGAGCTACAAACTGGGCTTTTCCGAAGGGAGTTCTCAGGCTGTCGACGCGTATCTGGCCTCTCCTAGCTTTGAGCAAAAGAAGTGGGAAGTGGTCGAGGAATTTACAGCCTCCGATGAGTTCAACCGCCTTGTCGCTGCTCGACTGGAAGCTTACACTGCCTCTGATGAGTTCAACCGCCTCGTCGATGATCGACTAGAGGCTTACAAGAAATCTTCAGAGTTTGAGGACCTCCAGCTGTCCCTCATGGAAGCTGCCGAAAGTCAAATTCTTGACCGCTTCAAGAAGAAGCATCCGGAGATCGACTTCTCCTTCCTCGACGAGTATGATGAAGATGAAGGGGAGGAAGCCGAGCCAACAGACATAGGCAAACAGGCGTCGCGAGGTGGAGACACCGGGGACATGATTGAGGAGGTAAAGAGGGATATGTCGGCGTCGATCTCTTCGGCTAAGGAGGAGAGCTACAAACTGGGCTTTTCCGAGGGGATTTCTCAAGCTGTCGACGCGTATCTAGCCTCTCCTAGCTTTAAGCAAAAGAAGTGGGAAGTGGTCGAGGAATTTACAGCCTCTGATGAGTTCAATCGCCTTGTCGTTGCTCGACTGGAGGCTTACACTGCCTCTGATGAGTTCAATCGCCTCGTCGATGATCGACTGGAGGCTTACAAGAAATCTTTAGAGTTTGAGGACCTCCAGCTGTCCCTCATGGAAGCTGCTGAAAGTCAAATTCTTGACCGCTTCAAGAAGAAGCATCCGGAGATCGACCTCTCTTTCCTCGACGAGTCTGATGAAGATGAAGGGGAGGAAGCCGAGCCAACAGACAGAGGCAAACATGCGTCGCGAGGTGGAGATACTGGGGACAGAATCGAAGAGGTAAAGAGGGATATGTCAGCGTCGATCTCTTTGGCTAAGGAGGAGAGCTACAAACTGGGCTTTTCCGAGGAGAGTTCTCAGGTTGTCGACGCGTATCTGGCCTCTCTTAGCTTTAAGCAAAAGAAGTAGGAAGTGGTCGAAGAATTTACAGCCTCCGATGAGTTCAACCGCCTTGTCGCTGCTCGACTGGAGGCTTACACTGCCTCTGATGAGTTCAACCGCCTCGTCGATGATCGACTAGAGGCTTACAAGAAATCTTTGGAGTTTGAGGACCTCTAGCTGTCCCTCATGGAAGCTACTGGAAGTCAAATTCTTGACCGCTTCAAGAAGAAGCATCCGGAGATCGACCTCTCTTTCCTCGATGAGTCTTATAAGGATGAAGGGGAGGAAGCCTAGCCAACAGACGGAGGCAAACAGGCGCCGAGAGGTGGAGACGCTGGGGATGGCGGCGAGCAGTAATTGGAATTTTTTTTTTCTTTTTGTGTTTATAATGGCCTTAAGGCCAAGACAATTTTCATTTTGTAATGGCCATAAGGTCGAAACATATATATTTTTTATAATATGCTTGTTTTTTTACACTGCCTTGTGGATGTATATTTTAATTGTAGACTTGTCTTAATTCTCAACGCTTGCATGATAATTGCAAAATTCAATTTAAACAAATTTTTCGGTAAGTGTTTAGCATGCCAAGGCTTGCCTTAACACCTTATGCTTGTCGTGTCGAGCTATATTCTTAATGCTCGTTGTGTCGAGTTATTTTTATGGGAATGGCCTTGGCCTTATTGCCCCTTGTCAAAGACAAGTTTCAGACATGTCTTTGATAGTTTATAATAGTCGTCAATAAATAACAATTGTCGATATAGGAAATAATCCAAAACAAGAAGTAGTCGAATATTGAGTAGAATCAATCTTGAATTTTATTAATAATGTAGAATTTTTACAAGTCGAGGCTTCTAGGCCTGCAAAAAGATACAAATAAAACCAAATAAACTTCTAACACTAACTTCTATACCTACCTACATAGCTGTCGAACTATAGCCTTGACTATTGGTAGTAGGCTTTCAACTGGTCGGCGTTCTACGTATGCTTTATATCTCGACCATTCAGCTCTGTTAGTCGATATAACCCGTTTGCCACGATTTCTCTAACTTTGTAAGGACTTTCTCAAGTTAGCCTCAAGGCTCCAGAGTTCTTAGGCTTGGTATTTGAGGTCACAACCTTAAGAATGAGGTCTCCCATTTTGAATTTTCTTTGTTTAACCTTTCGGTTGTAGCAACGAGCAACCCTAGCCTGGTATGCTGCGAGCCACAGTCGTGCGTCTGTGCACTTTTCTTCCAGCAAATCGAGCTCTAGTCCCATTCGTTCCCGGTTCTTGGCCTCATTGTCTTGCGTCACGCGGCTGGTGGGGAAAGAGACCTCGACGGGTAGCATAGCCTTAGCTCCATAAGCAATTAAGAATAGCGTTTCACCTGTTGTTGTTCTGATCGTCATCCGGTATGCCATAAAACCTTCAGTAATTCGTTTGCCCATTTGCCTTTGTAACGATCGAGCTGTTGTTTCAATGTCACTTTGATGGTTTTGTTAACTGATTTGACTTGTCCGTTGGATTGGGGATACACTACAGATGAGAAGTTCTTATGGATGCCAAGCAAGTCACAAAACTTATTGGTGTTGTTGTTGCTGAACC
>NW_010362477.1:147899-216902 GCF_000414095.1 Morus notabilis
GTTTCCCATTACCAAGTACAAGGAAATGAGGTACACTAAACATGTAGACTATGTTATACATATAAAATTCGTACATTTCTCTTCCGTAATGGATGTTAAAGGCTCGGCCTTAACCCACTTTGTGTAATAGTCGACCGCGACAATGATGAATTTATATCCTCCAAGAGTCCTGTGCAGCAGCCTGATTATGTCGATTCCTCACTTAGAAAAGGGCTAAGGGGCGATTATAGAAGTGAGGTCCTCTGAGTGCAGTTGAGGGATTGAGGCATACCTTTGGCAGCTATCGCATTTCTTTGCGTATTCTACTGCATCTTTTTTGAGATTGGGCCAATAGTCTCCTGATTGGGCCAATAGTACCCTTGGCGTAGAATCTTGTACGCTAGAGACTGCCCCCAGTGTGGTTGCCACAGATCCCGTCGTGAATTTCTAAGAGCACTCTTTTTGCCTCTTCCTCATCAATACATTTAAGCAGGGGTGTTGAATATCCCCGTTGGTATAAGGCGTTGTCATGCAGTATATATCTCGACGCCTGAGATTTCAACCTTTTGGCATGCTGCCTGTCTTCAGGGAGTTTGCCATCAACGAGATATTTGACAATTGGGTCTTTCTAACTTGGTTGACTATCTAATGGCATCGCTTCTGGCGTGCGCTTGATTGTTGGAGTTTCCAATACCTTTACTGGTACTAGCTTGAGTAGCTATACGTCTTTAGATGTGGCTAACCTAGTGAGAGCATCAACATTGCTATTTTTTTGTCTTTGGCACCTATTGCACATTGTAGGTCTTGAATTTCCCCAATGTCTCCTTCACCTTCGCCAGGTATGCTATCATCCTTTCCCCCTTAGCCTGATATTCACCTTTTATTTGATTCACAACTAACTGTGAATCATTGAAAATATCTATGGCCTCCACCCTTACGTGCTTTGCTAACCGGAGTCCCGCCAATAAGGCTTCTTACTCAGCTTCATTGTTGGATGCAGAGAATGCAAACCTAATGGTTAAGGTTATCTTGTAGTCTTCTGAGGTGTGTAGAATTAGTCCTGCCTTACAGCCATTTTCGTTGGAGCTTCCATCGACATAGAGCTTCCACCTGGGCGACTCTTCCTCGGTAGTTTCTGCTTCAACCTCTGGTAGTCTAGTGAATTTTGCAACAAAATCAGCTAGGGCTTGCCTTTTTATTACTACGCGCGGCCTATAATCCATGTCAAACTGGTTGAGCTCAATGGACCTCTTGAGTAACCTTCCAGAGGTACTGGCTTTTGCAACACCTACCTTAAGGGGTGATTCGTCAATACATGTATAGGATGGGCCTGGAAATAGTGGCAGAGTTTTCTAGATGTCACCACTAATGTTAGGGTGAGCTTATCCATCTATGGATATCTTGTCTCTGTGTCAAAGAAGCGTTTGCTGGTATCATGGACTGGCAGCTGCACCTTATTCTTTTCGCGAATTAACACCAAACTAACGGCGTGTTCTGAAACCGCGAGATATAAGCTCAGCACTTCTCCGGAGACTAGTTTTGACAGCAAAGGAGGCTTATCGAGATGCTCCTTCAATTGATGGAACACGTGTTCGCATTCTTCGGTCCACTGAAATGGCTTGTTCCCCCTTAAGGTGTCAAAGAATGGGATGCACTTGTCAGTCGACTAAGAGATGAACCTGTTAAGTGCCACTACACACCTGGTTAGCCTGAATTTTCTCTAGATTGGCCTCGATCCCTCGACTGCTTACCATGAACCCTAGAATTTTCTCGATTTGACCCCAAAGGCGCACTTGAGGGGTCATTTTATATATCCTCAAAACATCGAACATCCCCTTGAGATGTTCCACATGTTCTTTGGATTTCTTGCTTTTTACCAGCATATCGTCGACGTATACCTCCATGGTTTTACCTATCTGGTCGGCAAACATCTTGTTGACGAGACGCTGGTAGGTGGCCCCTACATTCTTAAGGCCAAAGGGCATGACCTTGTAACAATAGAGGCTCTAATCTGTTATGAACGCTGTGTGTTCTTCATCCAGATGGAACATCAAGATTTGATTGTAGCTGAAATACGCATCCATGAAACTTAAGAGCTCATGTTTGGCTGTGGCGTCGACCAGCTGATCAATCATCGGTAGCGGGAAGTTGTCCTTTGGACAAGCCTTGTTGAGGTCGCTGAAATCCACACATGTTCGTCACTTCCCGTTGGGTTTTAATACCAACACAGGATTTGAAACCCATTCGGGGTATAAGCCTTCTCGGATGAAGTTGTTTTTGATTAACTTGTTGATATCCTTCCGTAAAGCTTCATACCTTTCGGCATTCATGGTCGACACTTTTTTCTTTTTGGGGGATATTTCTCATCAATATTGAGCCTATGGCTCATTATTTTTGGGTTTGTTCCCACCATGTCGTCGTGCGTCTAGGCAAACACGTCGAGATTCTTCATGAGGAACTTTATCAACTCCTCTTTTCTCTGTTTCCCGAGCTCTGAGCCAATCTTGAGTTTTCTTGCTAGCTCTGCCTCATCAATTGGAATTTCGACTAACTCCTCGACTGGTCCCATTCCAAATTCTTTTGGCAGCCTGGGGTCGATGTCAACGTCCATGGCTCTAGTAGCGACCATTCGCATCTCTCTTCTCATCCAGACTGGCTTAGCGTAATGGTGAACTGTTTCTGAGTAAGTAAGCCTAGACTCGTACTGGTTTTCTCTCACTTTTCTAATTCCACTGGGAGTTGGGAACTTCATCATCTGATGATATATCGATGTTACGGCGTTTAGAGCTCTCAACGTCGGTCTTCCGATAACAGCGCTATATTGATCACCTCATTCACAACTAAGAATTTAGATAAAACAATCGATGTGTGTGGTCGGTGCCTATGGTTATCGGTAATTCGATTATCCCCTCAGGGATAACACAATCCCCTGTAAAGCCATAAAGGGGCTGAGTATTGCTCTGCAACCTTGTCCGGGGGAATTCCTATCTTATCGAGGCAGCCAACATATATAATGTCCACGGAACTACTATTGTCGATCAGGATTCGACAAATTGTGTGGTTACCGATCATGGCCTCAACGACGGGAGCGTCGTTTTCTGGAAAATGCACATCGTTGACGCCAGCCTCTAAGAATGTAATCTCGACTTCATCATACCTTGCGGCCTTTGGCTCTCGACCTGATATAGTCATAGCACTCTGGTTGAACTTCTCCTTTGCTTCCCTCGCGTACTCTTTCTACGTGCGTCGAGAGGTGCCACCCAGGTATGGCCCTCCGAAAATTGTTCTAATCACGCCAACAGATTCTAGTGGATTGTCATGTATTTGATCGTCCATACGATCATTGTTTCGCTAGTTATTATTGTTGTTGCCCCGACGGTGGGCTCTGTACTCATTGAGCCTTCTTTCTCGGATTAATCTTTCGATTTCATCCTTTAAATCGAAGCACTCGATAGTTGTGTGCCCACTCTCACCGTGAAATTTGCAGTACTTGTTTTGATTTCTTTTTGCAGGATCAGACTTGAGCGGCGGTGGTCGACACAAGACCTAGAGGTGGCTAATCTCGTGGTAGACTTCCTCAATTCCCATGGACAAGGGAGTGTATGAGTCATACATCTGCAGCTTGAATCGCTTCGCGTTTCCTTGATTCGCGGGAGCATTTCCACTCTGATTGTTTATAGTGGGGGCAGGGTTATACTTATGTTCAGCCTGCACCTGAAGATTTCCTCCGCGCTTTTTACCGTTATTTTTGATTGCTCGGCTACCCTGTTTCTTCTTTCGTTGGGGCCACCACTTTGCTTTTCAAGACCTTTTTTACCGTTATTTTTTATTGCTCGGCTGCCCTGTTTCCGATTGAGGTCTGTACTGTATGGGATATCATTCCTCATACTTGCTAAAGCCCCTTGCTAAGGCCCTCATTAGTGCTACATCGTCGGTAATTCCCTCTGTGGTTGTCACTTGCTCTTCGAACCTCGCTATCTAGTCCTTTAGGGACTCGTTTGGTCCTTGCTAGACCCTCGAAAGGTTATGCTTCGGTGGGATGTATTTCTTGACTCTTATGAACTGAATCAAGAAAGCGTTCTTCAAATCATCCTAACTTGTTATAGAGTTGGGCTTCAAGGATTTGAACCATTTCTTGGCAAAATTGGAGAGGTAGTTCCTGAATGCTCGGCACATGACCTCCACAGAATATCCGTGAAGGATCATGTGTCCGGTGTAGACCTCCAAATGATCATTTGCGTCACTCCTTCCGTCATAGAGCAGAATTAGAGGTGGCTTGTACTTGTCTAGCAGGGGGACTTAAATGATATTCTCAGTAAAGGGATGGTCATGAGACGTATACATCTTAGCGTCGACATTTACTGCCTTAGCCACTTTCCTCACAACTTGCTTGAAGTTGTTTAAGCGACTACCAATATGCTTCTCTAACTTGGCCATCTTCTCGGCCAAAGCCTTATTCTTCGCCACATGTTCCTCTTCTCTGGTCTTTTGCGACTCTTGCTCACGTCGAGCGTTCAGTTGTTCTCTTAAGTCTCCACCGTGTATAGATGAAGACTCGATCGGAACAACATTTCTCCGATTCCCATTCTCTTGCGGTCGAGGGGGTATCTCCCTGTTATTCATTGTTGGGGCCGCAACCCTCTCCTGAGCTCTTTCCTTGATGTCCGTTGTCTGCTTCACACAGACTTATTTGATTTGGCCGGACGGGGATTGAGGTTGGCCCTGATATCACCAACTCCCTCAGCATCACCGCGATGGTCACCATTAATCTGATTCCCAGCGGTGGCGTTTACTGGGATCATCGACGCGTCTTCCAGTGACGACGTTGAATTGGGCCTCTGATCGCACCCAGTTATGGCTGTGGCCATTCTCTCTACCACTACGGTAAGAGTCTCAACCTGCTTTTGAAGCTGATCAATACGATCCTGAGAGTCCCCGTTTGCTGCAATTGCCTTTTAACTGGGCTGGTTCTCTGGCCGTACCTGGTTACCATTTGGAGGATTTGGTTGAGTCCCCCCAACAGCAGGATTCTGGCCTTCTTGGCTCCTTTGGTTAGCCCTCATACTGCGAGTTCTTCTCGGAGGAATGTTCTTGTTGTTGCTGGATTTGTGAAAATTTGGGTTTCGGCCCTCCTTCTAGCGCCAATTGTTGACGGTGAAAGTTCTTTAAGTTGGGATTTGACCTTTCCGGAAACACTCACGTAGTAACACTCACGAATTGATGGTTCGGCAGAAACTCTTTGCCTACGTCCACTTGTGGATGCACTAATTCTCAAAATTACAATTTCTCTCTCAGTAGGGAAAATAATTCGTAAAAAGATGAGGAGTTCAGCCCTTTTTATAGGCTCTCCTAAACATAGAAATTCTTATCCCTAATTTTTTATGATGACCCCTTTATCTCCTTTAATTAAGGGATTTTTCATATATACTTTTATTTGAATATCCGAATCTGGGGAATTATTTTCGTTGATTGTTATTTGATCTTCCAGTTTGAACTCGGATATTTGATGAGGTTTATCTTTTCCTGATTTGGCGGGATTGGATTTGAATCTAATCCTCTTGTCGTTTCTTTGATTTTTTTGACTTCTCGACACCAAGACCTTTAAAGGCTTTTAAGAACTTCTCGACTTGAAGGTCTTATCTTAAGAGCTCTCTTTAATCTAAGGACATCTCCTTAGCTGTCAGCTCTCGATATTAGAGATCAGTCCCTGACTTCTGAAGGTCTCGACATTAGGGATCAGTCCCTAACTTTTGAAGCTCTCGACATTAGGAATCAGTCCCTAACTTTTGAAGCTCTTGACACATGCGACCCAAAGGAATGGTTTGACTGCTCGACCATGATGCAACAGTCTTTCTTATTTTTCATTAAATATTTCCTATGAATGCCACGTTTAAGAGACTTTGGTTCCGAAAATTCAAAGGTGGTAAAATCAAAATTGAATTTGACTTCTGTCTAAAATATCAGGGTGGTGAAGAAACTTATTGCATTGTACAGTTTTCTTTTATGAACGCTGATGATGAAACGTGTTTTCCATCTTCCATTTGACAGAAACAATGTTTTCTCCATTGGCCAAATGCGAGACAGAAAGTCCGAAAGGATCTGTACGGGTTTCTACTCCTAAAGCCAACACCAAAACAGCGTGTCAAAATAAAGGTTCTGGCAATGGTATTGTAAAATCATCTCCTGTTTCCGCAACTGCTCAAAAGTTTCAGTCAGTTCCGACGGTTTCTCTTAGCAATGGCGATCTATCTTTAAAGGTTGGACTTCCCAGTGAAAATGGGATACCGAGTGACAAGACCAAACGCTGAGACCTGTAACTTCATAGGAAAGTATGCAAAATTGTCCTCACCTAGCGGTGACTTTCCTCTATTTATTTCATGCTATTGCTGATGCAGTTCGATGTGACTAGGTCTTAGAAACAGAAATTTTTATTAGTTGAAAACTAAAATTAACTGAATCCTTTTTTTTTTTTTATCTGAAGGGAAATCCATTTTCTTGTTTAGCATGTATCATGCTATTTATGAAAAGTTTTTGTAAACGACTTCTGATGTAGAATTGAAACCTATCTAATGTATAATTAATTGTATTTACCCTCATATTGAGGAGGCTTCAAATTAAAAACTTTTCTTCTTAGCATGCATCATACAATTTCCTAATTTAGTCTTCTTGCTGAAGTAGAGGCCTTGAACAGAGCGAAGCTGGTGATATGTGAAGTAAATGGGAAATAAATAGCCTCCTTGAATATGTGTTTCCTACTGCTAATAAATCAACACACCTTTAATGCATTAAAAAAAACACTTACCTTTAATGCTTTATTAATCTTTTTTTTATTTTTAGAAGCAAAAGTTTAGTATATGGACGTAGTTCAAAAGTACGGGCTGTGTTTGGTGCAACAAACTTAGAATTGGAATGGATATGATATTATAATGTGTTTGGTCTTGTATTACGTTAGGTTGTAATTATTTTTTATTTTTATATAAATCTAAAAACAAACGATAAACTAAATTTAAAATATTAAAGTTTTAAAATTAAATAGTTTTCATTTCATATCAATGCTAAACTAAATAAGAAAAAATTTACAAGTGGATCCCACCATCATTTAAGCTTACGATTACTCATCCCATGCTTCCCAATGGGATAACCTACCCCATGCATTCGGAATAATTACGTTGGCTTGGACTCTTAATCCAGTCCCAAGTAAAAACCAAATATAAGATTAGGACTATTTAGTCCGATCCTACTCTTAATCCCGCACCACAAACATGTCTCTGGTGGTAATTAGCAATTTGAATTTAAAAAAGAAAAAATAACTTGTAAAGTTAATGCATTAATTGGGGGGAAAAAAAAGACGCTCCAAATAAAATAGAATAATTTTGCACCATTACTTATAGGCATTGAGAAGCAACTTGATAAAATTCAATGGAGATTTCACTATTCAGAACTTTTTATATCATGTAATGAAATTCTCTAATAAAATTTACCATTTAAGGCTATAGAAAATCATGCATGTTTTTTTTTTTTTTTTTTTTTTTTTTTTTTTTTTTCAAAAGAACAGGAATGACACTTCAAAATGGCACAATCCGATATTTCCTCCACTGCCGCAAGATATTGAAACAGGGTACCACTTTTATGAAGAGGAGTTTCCTTGCGCTTTCCTAATTCCTAACCTTATTTCTAAGGTTGTCCTGAAATTTCTAAACGGCTGTTTCTTTATGGTTTCACATTTCTTGTCTCTTTTAACTCCGACAAAACTCAACTTCCATTCCATTCTCACAAGTACTAACACACAAACTCCTTGAACCTCCTCACAAAAATGTCCAAAACACAACTTCTATTATCCTCTGATTTTTTTTGTCTTGAAATTTTGAGCCTTAAGAGAAATAAAAATCTTGTTTTTATAATTAAGTCTGAAAATTTTTTTTTTTTTCAGAATTATGACGTATTAACTTGGAGATACAAGTTCTGAATAAAATTCTTTAATTAAAAACCAAATATACAGCTCAATTTTGCCTGAAATGGAAAAATTCACAAAATGTCAAATTTATACAATAACCGCAAGTTCAATTCACCAACCACAACCAAATCTCACTTCCATTGGCTCAAGAAAAATAAAATAAAATAACTGAGGGATATAAAATCCTTGTTAGCAGCTTTTTCTCAGGAGACAAACACAAGAAAACGAATACTGACGTCATCCAAATTATGATAATAAAATAGAATGAAAAAAAATATAAAAAACTCTTGCAGAAAATTGACTAATAGAGAAAGAATATGTTCTCTCTCTCTCTTCTCTGTCCATCGCTCAAAACCACTTCCCTACCACTAATCATTCTCACCAAACACGACACTACTGCTATCTCTGTTCTCGCATATGCGACCACGTGTTCCCCGCACGTGCGCCATTGCTTTATTTCTTACCCGCCAAAAGCGGTTGCTTATAAATGCCGGTCCAAATCATCCACGAGGATCACCGCAACCTCCACAACCGAATCGACAGAAATGGCGGAATCCGTTGACGCCAGGAAGCTTCGCGCCGAGTTCCTCAAAGTTCTGCGCAGTAGACGATCCGGCGAAGGTAATTCCTCTGGTTTCTGGCTTAGTTTACTGTTTGCTTACTGAAAAAATGCAGGAAAGTAGGATTGAGTAGCTGTTGATCTAGCCGAGCTCGAAGCCTCGAATACAGGGATGTGAATTTCGAGAGTTTCGATTGGATTAGTTTTTTAGTTCGAATTTTGAGCAACTGAATTGAGTAGAGTGTTTGGTTGATGAGCCTCATGAGAAAGTTTGGGGAAATTGAGGAGATTTGGGAGGGCCCGTTTGATGATGTAATCAAAATGATTTTATTTTTAATATAAAATAAAAATAAAAATGAGACTATTTTAAAAATTATTCTGAAACTAAATTTAAATTTGTATTTAGTTAATTTTTAAAAAAATTATTTTTTTTTTTGAACACTTAAAAAAATTATTTTGCGTATAATAAAAAAATAAAATTATGTTTATTTATAATTATTAATTAATATATTATAACATTTTTTATAAGTACTATAAAATGAAAACTGAAAAGGAAAAATAATTTTTAACCGTTTTTTAATTCTTTTAAAATAAAATGAAAATAGAAAAGAAAAAACAACTTTTAAATATTTTTTAATTACTTCAAAAAATTATTTTCACTTTTTTTTATTTTTGTTTTCCTTTTTAAAACATTTCCTAAATAAATATAATTTAAAAGATCATTTTTATTTTCATGCCTCATAAGATGTATAAAAACATTTTAAAAAATAAACAAAAATCAATTCTAAACACACCTAAGAGTTTTTAAGTATTATTCTTGAGCGGCTGAATTGAGCAGTGTTTGGTGTGTTTGATTGATCAGAAAGTTTGGGAGAATTGAAGAGATTTGAGATTCTTAAGACGGCAAATGGTGTGTATTTATGAGCGGAGATTAATTCAACGAAGTGCTTTTTTCAACAAAAAAAACAAAGTTCTCTTGGAATATCTTTCTTTCTTAGTTGAATAGTATGAAATGAAGCTTTGATATATTCGGTTTGTTTGTTTATTGTCTTTTTCAGTTCCGTTATCTGTGGAGCCTGCAAAGCCTGTAGCGAACCCTTTGTATCTGGAGGCTTCAACACCTCGCTTCAGTGAGGTTCATATTTATTTTGAATAATGTTTTGCATATCGTCTTTGTTCGAAGTTCCCTTTCGTTGCGTTTCATTTTCAGAAATAACTTTTATTTCCGAAAATAAACGATTCATGTCCTGTTTTGATACAATTTGCTTTCATTCGTGTAATTCTTGGGTCTTCAACTAGGCAATGGCATCCTGTCCAAAAGCAGACAATGAGAAATTGGAGGACTTACTGCAAGAGGAAAATTTATACTTGATTACCGAGGTAATAATATAGACCCTTTTGCTGGTTGAAAGGATAATATATTTCTAGCTCCTACTTATAAGTCATAAATAGAAATTAACAAATTTATTGAAGTTTCTGCAATTATTTCTTGCTTATTAAGCAAGGGAAAAGAAAAAAACTTATTCTCCAATGGTCAATGATAGGCAGGAGAGCAAGGAAGGTTACCAGTATTGATTATAAGCATGAAGGAAGAGAGTGACCAAAAAAGGCCTGCCGTTGTATTTCTGCATAGTACACACAAGTGCAAAGAATGGTTAAGACCCTTGCTTGAGGTCGGTAGTGGGTACCTTTTCAAACTTACAACCTTTTTTTTAAGGTAAAATCAATCCAGCTTTAGTTTGAGCAAATGAGTTTTATGGTGTTCTTTTTGCTTGTTTTAGGCGTATGCTTCAAGGGGCTACATAGCCATTGCCATTGATTCCCGCCACCATGGTGAACGTGCCAGCAATATTACCACCTACCGAGATGTACTTTTCATTGAGCACTGAAACACTATTCTATTTTCATTATAGTAACATCATTACTAATCTTCAGATTATATTTACTTTTAGGCTCTTGTATCATCATGGAAGAAAGGTGATACCATGCCATTCATATTCGACACGGTAACTCCATTACTTTGTTGTGAATCGTATAGTGTTTCTACCAAAAATTAACCTTTGAATGGAATTTTCGAAGAGTTGTTCTGTAGCTAAAGAAGTCAATTATTACAGGTCTGGGACTTGATAAAACTAGCAGATTATTTGACAGGAAGGAAGGATATAGACCCTACTAGAATAGGAATCACTGGTGAATCGCTTGGAGGTTTGTTACTTGAGAGTTCAATGTTTTACAGATTATCCAACACTCTCTCTGTTATATGTGGAAGTCATCTGGGCTTTTCTTTTCTTTATATAAAAAAATATATTTCAATGCAGGTATGCATGCGTGGTTTGCTGCCTTTTCTGATACCCGCTATTCTGTGGTTGCCCCCATAATTGGCGTTCAGGTAGTGTGTCTAGTTAATTCATTACAACTTTATCTAGGTTATATAGATAACTGAACTTTTACTGATATGATTATAGGGTTTTGGATGGGCTGTAGAGAATGACAAGTGGCAGGCTCGAGTTGACAGCATAAAGCCTGTTTTTGAGGGTAAGGTACATCTAGAAGTAAATGCACGTTAGAACTTCCATCACAATAATGAACATTAATACAATGACTTAATTTTGGTTGGGAAGGATTTATTCCAATCACAGCTCTTTGCTCGTTTTCCTACTAGCTAGTGTTAATTTTATATTTGATTGTGGAGCCAGATTCGTTATATATATATATATATATACATATATACATATATACATATATATATATATTCAACTGTGAAGTGAGGTAATGCTTGAAATGGAATATATTGTATCATTACAACAAGTTCATTTACGCAAAATTGTGTTGCACTTTTTGTTGCTAGAGTTGGAACAATGAGCGTTATATACTAGTTCATTTTGTTGGAGATTGCAGATTTATGCTTTTTCATTCCTTGATGCTCTTATTATTTGTTTGCAGAAGCACGAAATGATTTAGGCAAGAGCGTAATTGATAAAGAAGTGGTGAAGAAGGTAAGTAACGTATCCCACTCTGTAAATATGACTCTAGTTGGAGTGTTCTGTACTTCTAGATAAGATTTTATTCTTGCACACACTTTACAACGTGTTCTGGCTCTTTAAGTTCAGCATTCTGATTCAACTTAACATCTTCTATGATATCTAGATTATCTTCTTTAAATGCACTTCATAATATACTACAGGTTTAACACATCTGACTATTTGAGCAGGTTTGGGATAGGATTGCTCCTGGTCTAGCCTCTGAGTTTGATTCTTCTTGCACAATTCCAGTTATTGCACCGCGTCCTTTGCTGATATTGAATGGTAAAAGTCTTTTCTTACGCTTTAACCAACGATAGTAGAAACTCTTATATTCCTTGGCAGTTAATCTGTCGATACACTAGTACTGGACTACCAAGGTTTGCAGGGTTCGAAGTTAAACTGATGACAGTTAAACCTGGTTTTTTATTTTATTTTTTTATTTTTATTTTTTATTTTTTATTTCTTTTTTTCTTACACATTGTCGTGTGTGTTGGCCATTTGTTCCTTTTTAATCTTCATGCTATGTCAAAGCATAAATTGGAGTTCAAATGTTACAGGTGCGGAAGATCCACGATGCCCGGTACCTGGTCTAGAGGTTCCTATTTCAAGAGCGCGCAAGACTTGGGAAGATGCGCAATGTCTTGATCACTTTAAGGTACGGCAATTGAAACTGTCTGCCTGAGATCAGAACACTGCAAACATCTTCGAATTGCAGTGATGCCCTTGCTTTCCATGGGGCTGAATTACTCTTACTGAAGTAATTTACCAGCTTTAGGATGCCCGTCAATTTGGGAAATTAGACGAATGAAAGTGTGAGAAGCTAATTTTAGTATTACCCCAAACTTGGGAAATCTGTTGAATGTTCTTCATTTTCTTGTTACATCCAGGTTATTGCGCAACCTGGAATCGGTCACCAAATGACCCCGGAGATGGTGAAAGAAGCTAGCGACTGGTTTGATAAGCATCTCATGCAATGATGCTATTTAGTTTGAGTTCTCCAGTTGTGTGATTGTTCCTCAACCTTTTTCCCATTTTGTTTATTCGTGTCCTTGAATGCAATAATAATCTCTGGTTTTGGCAGTTCATGTAGTCTAAGTCTAAACGTCTAATAAAGCATATTGTCGTTTTCATGCTCGCTGAGACAAGACCTTTTACTCCGTGTAAGCTTGTATAAAATTTTGCTGACCATTTCAATCGATCTGCAAAAATAATTTGGAACATGGACATTTTTTTTATTTTTTTTTATTTTTAAAAGATTGATATGCAATACTGATTTCCAGTATAAATTAGTTGCATAACACCAAGAGTTTTCTATAATTCCGTTAATTAAGTAAACAGTAAGAGTTGCACCTTTTATACTAATTGTTTGGAATGGTTCTTTGTCCTCGTTATTACAACAAACAAGATCAATGCTAAGTATCAAGATTTTGACACAAGAGACCCATAAATAATTTTCAATATTTGTTTTTAGTACCACAAGCAAGAGACCGCACACATGGCGATCCAAAAGGATGAAAAAGCAAATGCAAAATCCAGACCATATACTTCAGCCTTTTTTAGGCATAGCAGCAAGCCTAGTGTACATCCTTGCCATTGATTGGTATCCTCTGATATCACCAGATCGCAGAAGATTGCCTGTAGACGACAAAAGCGGCCTATCAGTAATGGAGACCGTGATTAACATTGATATTTTGTATAATATATGTATGAGTGTGTGTGTGTGTGTATATACATTGAAAATTTGATCAACAACAAATATCATCCTTTGTTGACTCTACCATTATGTTAAAGTCATTTTTCTTTAATGCAAGTGTTGAAGACAATTGAGAACAATGAGAAGTGACTTATAGGCTTTGAAATGGGTAGATTACAGAGCACAGAGTAAGGCCTTTGTAAAAGTAGCTTCGTTTTTTTTTTTAATTTATAAAAAAAAAATTTTAAAAAAGAACCATGAACAGAATTTTCTTTTCTTTGGAAGTGGGGAAAGAGAAGGTTCCAATTCCAAAAGCCCGAAACCACGCAATCAAATATATCAGAAGAATACCAGATACATCCTAGCTTCCAAGCCCGACCTAGAGTCAGTCAGTCATACATACATACGTACGTATACGTATAAAGCAGTTGTTATTCAACAGCTGGAAAGAGGGCTCCAAAAGCCACAAAAGTTGAGGGATTTAGAATGAGCTCTATGCTGCTTCAAGCAGGCTCTTTGGCAGAACAAAATAAAATAGGTGTACTTTTTATAGCCTTCAGCTTCCTTGTGATAAGCTAAAAGCCTTTCAGACATTATTATTTATCCCTTTTTAAAACTTTTATATTCGTCGATTTACTTGTTTGGTTTAAGGTGCATGTGTGTACAAACATACCAGAATCACAATTGAGGGGACTATCAGGTTCCGGATGCGCCATCAAAGCAATAATAGCCCTACAGACAGATTGGAGTGTCCAAGCTGGGCTCCATGCGTTCTTCAAGATATCGAGGCAAATCTCACCTGTCTATGGTCGGGAAAAAAAAAACAAGAAAAAGAAAAAGAATAACTCCCAATAAGCCATTTGAAGATGAATTAAGCATAAGCTCTAAAGATTAGATTTAGTTTCAATACATGAGTTCGAGTGGAACAGCCAATTCATCAAATGAAGTTTTCTATGGTCTTTAATTAACCATAATCCTTTTAGGCTTTCGCGAACTCTATGTTGTAGCAAGGGGCTTAACCCCTTCTCCTCACCTCCGAACTCAAACTCTCAATTTTTCTTCCTCCTTAAAAAGAAAAAAGTAGAAATCGGATTTTGACTAAGAACTACCAGTGATCAACAACTTAAATCAACCCATCAAATAATACACTCTATTCACAGACTCGAGTCCAAAATTCCAGACTTGCAGATATGGCTATTTCAAAATCAATTATTGGAAGTTGATTGAAAGTTTTGACACCGCAACAAATTTTGCAGGTATGGCTATTTTAAGCCCCATATGTCAATCTTAGTTTCCTTTCTAAAAAGTACTAATTCTGTTAAGGCGCAACATAACCAAAACAAAACACCTGAGTAAATCAATAAAAATCTCCATACCTTGAAGTGCACATTTGGATGGAAAATTTTCGTTAAGAACCTCACTTGCGGAGGTTGTAGAGGGTACTGCTCGGGGACTGCAAAAGCAAGCTGGAATACACCACCTTCATACGGAGTCTCTGATGGTCCCTAGATCAATAACAAAATTCAAAAAGAAGAACAACGATTACACCAAAAGACATGAAAAAACCAGAAGGATTCGGTTATGACTAAAGCTTACCTTGATAAGAGCAGTCCACTTAAATATGTTGTTGTCATCACAAGCAAGTTGAATATCTGGGTCAGCTACTTTCTCTCGCTGAACCTCTTTGTATTCCTTGAATAGCCTTGCCCTCGATGCCTGCAGAGAAGAGTGTTCATCTTATCATCAAAAACCTGCCAATACAACTATCAATAAATAAATAAATAAACAAATAAAAAAACCCAATACTCAAATCAAAAGAAAAAAAAAAGCAATTTCCTATGGATATTTAGAATTTAAATGAGAAAGTTGCTCAACAGTCATAGAATCAAAGCTTATAAGTCTTTAAATTCTTCTATGATGACTCGAATATGAATCGAAATATCGTATTTTCTCCATCATCCTTGCTTCATCAAACATGATACAAAGAAAATTAACCACACAAAAAAAAAAAAGAAAAAAAAAAAGCAAAGCAATTTGATCAATTGTAGCTAACCTGCATTCTAGCTGGTGCTTGGTAACTTCACGAAATTTCAAGCTCAAAAATTAAATGCAACCAAAAACCTGCAAAATGTACAAACACATTTGTCAAAGTTTACTAATTCTAGTCCCCAATTTCAGAGTCCAAAAAGCATATAAATTCTACTCCAAAAGATTCGATTCAATTGAGTATTCTCAACAAATTCTTTATTGCCTATTATAAGATTTCCCACAATTTCCCAGCTTCCAATGAAAAGGAAAGCTTCAACATCAAGAAATTATTGGAAATTTTCCCAAATTGAAGAGAAACATAAAATCCGAAATCTCCTCTTGGCAGTTTCGGAGATAAAAACACCCAATTTTCAGGCTAACTAAACAGAGGAAAAAAAAAAGCTGATAAAGATTTGTAAGTACAAATAGATCCAAATAAACAACGACAGAAGAAATATATTTAACGATAATTGTTATGACAAACTTACCTGGTATTACCGAAGATATGCGAGAGAGAGAGAGGGAGAGAGAGAGAAGAGAGAGTTTTTTTTTTCTTCTTTTTTTTTTTTTTGAGAGGTAGAGAGAGAGAGAGAAGAGAGAGTTTTTTTTTTTTTTTGAGAGGTAGAGAGAGAGAGATTTTGATGTGCTGAAACGAAAACGGGAGAAGAGAGGTCGATGGCGGGGGGTTCAATTGCCTGTATCGCAGCCTATGATATAGCTTGACAATTGACAACGATTATAATTTTTCGTCCGTATCGTGCCAGGTGGATAGCTTGATCAAGTTTCTTCTACTGAGAAAAAAGAAGAGAGAGAGAAGAAGACCGGATGGTCTCACTTAGAGGTGTAAGTTTGGGCCTCAAGGAATCTAGCTTGACTCAGTTTGAAATTTATAAAGTATTTTTTTTTTAACTTTTGAAAATATGATGTTTGGATTAGACCGGACTAGTTCTAAATGAGAGATAGTCAGTTCAGCTTAGCTCTAAGTCTAAAAAATTTAGGATTAGACCCGGCCCAACAGTAGGGCTTCAAGCCGGCCCGTTTAGCCTGACTCAATCTTGTAGCTCTAATCTCACTATTAAATTTTAATTTTGGATTTTTTATCTATTAAAATATTTTATTTTTAATATTTTTTTAAAAGAAAAATTGCATTTAAACAAAAAGGAGAGAAAATAATAATAGAAGGCTAATGACTCATCAAAGGGACAACCTGAAGCTCGAAAACAGAAGAAAACCTCAGCACACTTAGGGCTCGATTTGAAACCCCATTCCGAGTTCTGGCGGGAGTCGTGACAGATCACTAATCCCTACATAGAGGGGACATTAGCAACACATCATAGATAAAATTCTAACATGACTAAAAAACTCACACCGTCGGTAAATAACCTAACCAGGTAGGAAACATAACCAAAGCCAAAAAGTGAAAAAACCACCTCCGTTATTACAAAACAAAGTCGAACTCACGCCGGCGACCAACAACTAAGGAATGGAGACAACATCACCTTTATTACACACCAAACATAACCATAAATTAAAACAAAGAGATACTCAAAAGATATTGATCGAATTTCAGAGACAGCCGACCGCCACCAACAAAGAACAAGGAGCTGCAGCAAACCAAACAATTTAAGAAGATACCGAAAAGAGACCAAGACATCACTTCCATCCACTGCCTCTGCCAAAAGAAAGTCTCAGGCCTATGGAACTACCGCCCCAAGAGACCCAAAACCCCCCACCAAACAGAGGAGTACCGAAGCACCCACACAGCACCGAAGTTTCCATCCGCCTCCAAACCACGATGATTCAGTGAAACCTAAAATCTTACCATTCTGAGCACAAGTCCTTTTTCACTTTATTAGCGTTTACTAGTATTGTAACGAGGAGTTCATAATAAGGAAGCCTCAAACTTGAAGATCAAGGTGGCTACATTGAGATTAAAATATATAAACAAAAATAAAAAGCTATTGTCATATATATATATATATATATATATATTGAAGGCATTCTGTGCCTTTTGAAGCACGTGCTTCATCTCCTGATTTCAATTCTCCTGTGAAACAAGCAGATTACACCTGAAATTTGTATTGAAGGCATTCTGCCTTTTGAAGCACGTGCTTCATCTCCTGATTTCAATTCTCCTGTGAAACAAGCAGATTACACCTGAAATTTGTGGAGTGTTTTAAATACATAGGAAAGAAAAAGGAAAAGGTTGTTCAAATAATTGGAAAAAAAAAATTAATTAAAATCCAAATGGTTCAAATTCAATCTAATCCACAGGCCACCCTTTTTTTCCCATGTTTTCTCTACAAGGAATGTACAATGCAAGCAAACACAAAATATTGAGCCAAAAAGGAAACGAGCATGTGTATTAGAAGATAAACAAATAATCAAAAGTAGACAAAGAAAATTCAATAAATAGCAACCAAAAAAAAAAAGAAAAAAGTGCAGAACCAATCAAGATTTCACATGCTACCAGCTCTGCCAGGCGTGGGTTTAGCAGTAGGCTTCAACTTGGCCATGTCAACAAGGTCACCAAATAGTTTATCCTCTGGCTTGGAAGGCTTGCTTGGTGGAACATAAGATGAAGTGGAAAGCTGGTAGGAGTTTCTCATCGCATTATCATCTGGGACGGATAGACCATACATTCTCCGCTCAAGGTATTGAGCACCTTGTTGCTGACCATAACCATAACCGTAACTGGCCATCTGCTGACCGTACATTTGTTGAGGGTACATCGACGCCGTATAGCCCGCTTGCATTGGCTGTGGAAGCATGCCCATATACGGCCCACCATGCATTTGCTGAGGATGATACCCCAACTGATGGCTTGGACCAACCTGGCTATTAATTGCCGACATATGGCTGCCCGTAATAGGCTGGATATACATACCTACTACTTGGTCATTCCCCATGGGTTGAGGTCCCAAGGGAGGTGAACCAGCCTGCGCATGCGTTACAACCACCTGAGTTACTTGCAGCGGTTGAGGGTACTGAGCACTTGCAACTGGGCTGCTGTCGCCGGTAGACTGACCTTCCCAAGGGGGTGGCGGTAATGATCCGCCAGTTTGAGAACCTGCACAACCAAGCAAAATGTTAAAGACTTGAAAAAACAACAGAAGCATTCTTACTTGCAATAAAAAATATCACATGCATTGAAATTCTACACATTTTACAGTCACCATTACCAACAGTCTGGCAGTAAAACATGAAAAATAAAGATAAACAAAAAAGATGTGCTAAATGTTCATTTTCCAACTAGTTTATGAAAACTTAAAAAAGAACTAAAAACTTGTGGGGCATGCTGTAACTGCATTTGCCAATATAGTGACTGATCATTATGTTCTCCGTTAAAATGGTGATGAAATGAACAGGATCAATTGATGAATGCACCATAGAACAGTGAAGGCGGCTGTGGCTGTTGCGGCTGCTGCTGTGCAATCTGACCATTCCAGGCGGGCCCAGTGCCCTGTGTGTAGAGTGACTGCTCATACTGAGGAGTTGCCATGTTTGGGACGCTTCCATTGGGGTAAAACCCACCCTGCGGAGATTGAAAATTCTGCTGGTTTGGGGCTTGAGGAGGCAAAGGATTGGTTTGTCCAGGGAGATTAGCGGACTGGGCATCTACAGAGTTTGAGGTGTTATTACTGTCGGAGAACATGTCAAAAAGAACAAGAGCAGTCTGGTCAGATGCAGGAGTGCTTGTTTGTTGTCCCCCTACAGGAACAATGGCCAGAGAAGTATCTGCCTTCGGTGAGCTAAAATCATCTCCACTCAGCAGGTCCATTTTGGGATCAACCTTTGTTGCTGGAGCAGGACCATTAGTTGCAGGAGGAGCAGGAAGCAATAGCTGATTCAGTGGATTAGCCCCTGCACCAGCACTTGAGGTGGATCTGCAAAAGATTCCCAACACTCAACTCATTGGTCTCAATATCTCATATGAAATATATGATATCATGTACCTTCAAAAATTCGTGCATGTAATCCTAATTCAAGAATCTATACAGTGCTACAGAGATACTCATCTATTCTGCAGAAATAATATTTGTACTCTAATACTTAGGTGCATAAATGTCTCCAACCCAAATTATTGACATATACAGAACAAATTATTCATTTTGCAGCTTGGGGAAGCATTCCAATACAAACCATAATGATAGAAAAATGGAAGACGTGATTGGCATAGATCCTACCGGAAAGTCAAAACTAAAAATTTGACTGCAAGAACAAACCTAGACAACAAATGTGCACTAGATTCACTATTGCAGTTTAGTCAATTTCAATAATTATACATGCAAAATGTCAATGACTGTAAAGGTCCATATAGTTAAGAGGATTTTTTCATCAACCAGTTACCTCCCATCAGCCTGTTTACTACCTCCAGTGTCTACTAGAGGGGCATCAACATCTACAAGTGTTCTCGATGGTTCAGCCTTAGGTTTTGCTGTTTGAACTGATGTTCCTGAAGAAATGGCTTCATGCTTGGCTAGTACACGTTGCAAATCATCATTCAATGTGAGTCCTTGACATAAAAGTGATTCGTCGCTGACAGAAATGGACAAAATGTTAATAATAACAACTGAATGGAATATTAAAACCATTATGAGCAAATCTTCATTGCGCTTAATATAGGCATACAACTGGCTGAAAAGTTTTTTAAGACTTTCCTATTTAAGTTAGTTAACTGTTGCAGTGAGTCAAGAAACCTAGCCTACGCATTCCTACTAGTTTGCACTAGAAAAAACTGGTCACGTCACTTTGCTACGTTCACTTTATAAGAACTTTGAATACGTCTTTTTTTTTTTTTTGGTCTCTTTCATTAGCACGAATCAACAATATACATAAACAAGGTCATAATGATGGCAAACGCTATTGCAATGGAAATCCAATCAACTGCAATGCCAAAATAGTCATCTGCATGACTTGACGCCTCTTGGGGTTTTTCATAAAATAAAGAGCTCCTAAAAGAAAAAAATGAGTAACGGGGCAAAAAAGTTTGTGGCCTTACGCAGTCGAGTTAACAAGGTGTACCACTCTCTGCTTATATGTTCGGCATTGTTCCACCAAATCAACAATAACCTCCTGCCTAAGCCCCTGTAAATTAAAATAAAATAAAGATAGCTAAAAGTGTCAGAAATATTCATATAAAGATTTCCAATAGTTGATGCACAAAACAGTTGTTCCATGACTTGTAGATATCAAGCAATGTCACATAGTAAATCTCTTGATGACAATTCAATCAACCCATAAAGTTTTAATAAAAAGGCGTACCTCTTTGTTCTCTGGATCTAATGCATTAAGCATTTCTGCGAGAACATCCATTATTCCCCGTGCATTCTGAATTTCTGACAAACTAACAAAAGAACTTCTATTGAAACAATAAATTTGTGAATCACATAAATTTTAGATGCATGTAAGCATCTGCACTAACAAAAGAATTTCTATAAAAACAATAAATTTAAGATGCATGCAATCATCAGAACTAAAAAGAAACAATTAAGTAGTGCTTGCTAATTTCAATATTGATCACGTGTCATTGACAATACTTCTGACTCTCACTTTCTAGAATAAATACGTAAGACATAGCCAAGGAAGAATCTCACAGTAAAAGAACAACTCAATGATAGTACACTTTCCAACCAAAGATCCTAGTTAGCAGATAAGATATCAAATCTCGTTGTTCAAAAACTTTCACGCAGATTTGCAGTAGCCTTTAACAAAAGATAACACAGTTATACGTTTTACTTTTTCCGCTTCCAATTATTCTGAGTTCCGTGTAGGCATACAAATAAGGTCCACAGGTACTTAAGTATTCTTTATATTACTGTTGCGATGCCATGTCATGCAGTTAGATGAACGCATCCTGTCATAGCAACTACAATCCAAAGAATAGGAGAAGCTAATTGAATGGGAATAAACTATTCCATGAAAAACGTTTCAACCAGCATTCAGTTACAGCAACTATGAAAAGAGTGCTGTAAAGTGCTAGAATTGGTGATCCGTTATTATCTAGATAGTTTAACTTGGCCTCAAATCTCAATTCATTTAACAATACAAGGATCTATATATGCACCTCAAAGTAGGGAACTCGGACTCTGCAGATGGTTCAGCTGCATCTTGACGAGGATCAGAATTGCGCAGATTTGGGGGATATGATGACAATGGTTGTGTTTGTGGAGGTGTAAACACCGGTGCAGCTCTCTCAGATCTCTGAGGAAATACTGCCCCAGCACGCTGAAAACAAAAAACAAAAACACCATAAGGAAACGATGCAAAGAGAAGGAGACAAATTTCAGTAAATAATTACCAAATAATGCTCCTTTTTTATCAACTATTTTTGCTTCTTTGTTTTAGCACTGAACTTTGAGAAGAAATTATTGATAAACATACCAATAATTCCTGGTAAGCAGCATAGTACTGTGGATATCTTGCCCTCGCACCTCCAAAGACTTCTTGCCAGGTATCTATCAGGATCAATATCTTCTCTTTAACATGTACGTCGGGCTACAGAGATAATTTTGGCCAAAAAACAAAGGTTGAGAATAGGGGAGTGGCCAAATAATTAGATGACAAGCATAAACAACAAACATAGTACCTTTTTCTTAACTATTTTCACCATCTCATGAAGAACGTCTTTCTCTGCCACATGCATATGAACAATGTCCCCACAATTCTTTATAATTGTCTCCAACAGCTAGAATATAGCCAGCAGACAAAACAGAACCAATTAAGTCCTCTGTAAGATGAAAACATAAAAATGACAAGAGATGGAACTGGGCATCTACAAATGATGGGGAAAAATCACATCTTTAAGAGTACTTCCAGCAAAGCAATTAACCTATTACTACTCTGCCGTTAAATCATCCAACTTTCACATTCTATAATATCCAGGCTATTTTCTACCTCATGTTTTTTTACTTCCAAAGCCTGGTAAAAGTATATAAAAATGTCTCATTATGTAAGATTAAGCACCACGCCTCTTGTTAAAGTCAAGTTAGGAGTTCCTCATCATTTCAGATGATAAGTAGTGTAATTACTTGAAATATAATAAGGATTACAAAACTGAATCCATCCGCCTAGTCTTGAGAATGGAAAAGGGAAATATATAAAGCAAGATCCGAGATATTTCCTAAGGCTGGTAAAACAATATTGGAAGAAATTTACTGCAGGAAACCTGAGGAATAACGAAAGATCACAGACCCATTAGCAAGATATGACTATAGAGATTGTAAAAAAGAAAACAATTCTAACAAATATATAAATTGGGTGCCACAAAGCCATCAGCTTAATCAATTGCAAGTTAAAACGTTTAATCTTAGTCAAAATCTAATTAATAGCTAACAAGGGTAAGGTAAGAAACAAGCTGAAACGAACATTACAAGTTATTGACGACACATGAAGAAACAAAAAAACCAAAAACAAAATGCAAACAATTGTAAGAATTTTCCCGAACTTACTGTTAGAGCGAGAAGTTGAACTTTAGGATTCCTACTTCCAATGCGTTTCTTTATCCCCTTTACAACATCCTTTGCTTGCCTGATATATCGAAACAATTTACTTCTAAACTGAGGAAACTAGATAGAGATTGCCATAAAACTTAACAAAAACCGCACACGAATCCAGTTGAGTTGAAAACCGACAACCTAAATATTCACATTTCACGCAAAAAAGCATTCCATTTTTTGTCCTCTCTTTAGCTGGTTACACCGCCAACCATCCATCCCAGTTGCCCCTCACCCGCCACTCCTTTCCTAAATCCCAGCCTTACATATAAAGCGTCATTTTACTTCAATGTTCAATCCCAGGTAATGAAATCCAAAACCAAGATTTCCACCTGCAGCATCAAACCAATTTTCGAATTTTCGAATTCCCTTTTCCCTAGTTTATCTCATAACCGATCAAAACATCAATTAAATGTTCCCAAGTTTCGAAAAGCGAGCTTAAAGCATATATACCAATAACTTATCATGAGAAGCTCTAACAAGATGCCATAATCACACTCTGATCACAGAAACTCATTAGAACAACAATTTCGCGAAACTAAAACGAACTCACACAGAAGATTAACCACTGTTCGATCAAATTCACCCAACTCTCATCAACTTATCCTCAAATCACTCAATCCTAGGACTTTTATCAAAAGTATCTAAGCAAAATTTGCACTCTGAATTCTTCAATCAAATACGCGACAAGAAATTTACAACAGAATAAAACAACAACAAAAAAATCAACATTAGAGGATCGATTGCGAGGCGTACGCGGGATCATGGTTGAGCATGTCGCAGATTTCGATGTTCATGGCCCAATCGGGGCCGATGAGCATGTCGCTCGTCGCGCGTTCCACCATGGAATTCACCATCTCCGCTTCGCTTCTTCACCTTCGCGAAAAACGCGAATCGATCCAATTATCGGAGCCGATCACGAAGAACAGGCACAGTTCTAGGCAAGATCGGAGAAAATTCCGACGAGCTCGAGAAAATATTCCGGCCTCTCTAACCTCCCACAGAAGAAACTTTATCGCCTTTTCTCTCTCTTTCTCTCTCTCGGAGATCGGTGTTCCCACTTTGAGGAACGATTTCTTTTTTTCTCTTCTTTTTTTCTTAGGAAGTTAGGGTGATGAATTAAATATAGGGACTAATCATATGCTGCCACGTGGTGGTCATCTGAGAGCATCGCTCACTTCGCCGACGTTTTTGATCGGACGGTGCCGACCGTTTCGTTCTGTATTATTTTCGGTTATGTGAAACCTAAAATCCTTTGGTAAATTCCTTTAAGAAAAAAAAAATCCTTCGAACAAGGAATGTTTTCAAAATGAGATTTCTATCTGACTATAGAAGCTCGGCATACTTTTTGAATCTAATAAACTCGAAAAAATTGAGATTTTTTTTTTTTATAGAATAATTGAGATTGAGAGTTATTTTAGAGCGTAGAGTTTCTATCCTTAATAACAAAAAAAAAAAAACGAAGTGATCTTGAGAATGCAGAGCATTGACACATGATGGGCACATCCTCTTTTCAAAAGGACCAAGACAAATTAATAAATTAAGGATAAACTTTCAGACATTTTAAAAGTTTTAAATCCAAACGTAAAGAATTATTTATTTAATTAATTCAAATAATATTATTAGATAATAAATCATAAAATTGACAAATTATTTTCTAAATAATTCTTGCCAGATTATTCCGTCGTTAAAACAACGTTACTATTTTTTTATTAAAAAAAACAATAACAACGTTAACTTCTTGTTTATACACACATTTTGTAGTAAAAATTACACACAATCTTTCCGAGTAACATATAAATTTTCGAAAATAAGCTACAAGCAACTATTTATTGGCCACGAGTATGACTAATAAATGGACTAAAGGAGCATCTTTTCTGTGAGATCCAACTGAATAAGAAGAAAACAAACAGTCAAAGAGGGATCACTTTGAGCAAAAACAAACCACCTTAGATAACAACTCCAAGGCATATTCGTTTAAAAAAAAAATGCAAAGCATATTTAGAGAATTGATGCCCAATCTCCATTACTAGCCATTGAAAATGATTTCCTATGCTATCACGTCCTACTACTATTTACCATGTTTTGTCCGTGATCTCACACATTTGACCTTGAGACAATCCAAAAAGCATCCTCAAAAAATTGGCATTTTAATTTATCGGCATGCTCCATGTCATTTTTTTTTTTCTAGTTAAAAAAAAAGATTGTTAGTGTTCTCACTGTTTTCAGCTAATCTCAAGGGTCTAAATCTATTCTTAACTCGTGTTCCATGCCACTTGATCAATAACATATACACCTGCATACTATTGCATCCAAGGCAGACTCGTCAATATATCTAATACCACCCTCCAATAATAGTGATATAGCAATAAACAACGATCTACCATAACTCTGACATTCAACATTCATGATTTGATTTTTATTGTCCGCATGGATTGTCACTTGACTGGATGTGACTTTATACTGCGTGGATGCTAGCCGACATAGGACCTATATTTAGTATTACTGTAGATTTTAGAAAAATTATTGTTAATTATGTTGAAAAAAAATAATTACAAAAAATAAATGAGTATTTGGTAAATTATAGTGTTTGGTAAATTGTGATGTTAAATTACTGTGGGTAGTTAAAATGACAAAAATAGACATGGTATGAAATTTAAATATGTATTATACTGGTTCAACTGTAAAAAAAAAAAAAAAAAACATAATTTGTTCATGAGTTTTCTAACATTAAATTTATAATAATTAGTATTTTTTTATTTATTCATTCACAATATGTAGTTATAACGAAAACGAGCATTAGTGAGTAATTAACATATATAACCTAATTTATCATCAAGATAGAGACAAAATATACATTTCATTCTCAAAAACTCGTGGAGTCATTTTACAAATTAGGTAGTGCTCATTAAACTTGTAGCAATTTGATCTCGTACTTCACTTCATCTATTTCTTCTGATTGTAAAGCACTAGTAGCTTGATTTGCTTCTACATTGTCCTCTAGTTGATTCTCTTCATGAATGATACCATCTGAATTATCTGCGACTATTTGAAAATGTCAATCACGCTTAGCATGCCTCCTAATATAGTTATGGAGCGTCATTATTACAATAACTATTTTCACTTGCTTTGTGAATGAATAATTAAGCATGTCTCAAAATTTTTCATTTTTTCTCCCACACACTAAAAGTGCATTCAATGACACTTCTAAGAGAAGAATGTGCTTGGTTGAATACCTCCTTATAACCGGTTCGTTGACGACCCACTCAAAATTGTAATAAATGGTATCTTTCTCCTTTATATGATCTAAGAAATCTTTTTAATTATGGATATCTTGCGTCAACTAAATAATATTTACTTAAAATAAAAATACAAGAATTAGTTAAACGTAAAAAATATATTGCATAAACATAGACAAAGTTTTACCTAATTTATTCCCATAGAGAGATTAAATTGTCATAGTACAACATTTAGAGACATATGTAGTACAACCAAGTCAAGATAACTTGAACAAGAAAACCACACTAAACAAACATCTTATTACAAAATACACCAAGAAAGGATCAAACTTAAGTAATTAAGAGTGTGATCGTAAGCTATGTTCAAACTTAAGCCAGTTGAGCTTCAACTCAAGTTGTTTAAAAGCCATAAATGTCTCTCTCTTATTTTTGTTTGAAAACAAGTTAACAGCAAAAAAATACAAGTCACTCCCAATCTCTAATCCAGGTAGAGAATCAAGCACTTCGATAACTTTTGTAATGCTATGATTTGATGCTTCATTTTGTGCAATGAATGATCTGGTACTTATAGTCTCAACTATATCGATAAGGCGATCAATTTGTTGCGACAATTTAACAGCTCCTCCCACCTTCAAATTGCCTTTTCCTTTCTTGAGTTTCTTATTTTGTCTCTGATGTGGCTCAATTGACCGCTTCTTCTTACGATCTTGTGCCACTTCACTTCGGATAGGTTCATCTGACTCACTATTACTCTCAAATTCTTCAGGTAGGGTAGTACTATCATTTGCATTTTTATCAAGCTCACATAGAACCTCTCCAGATGAGGGTGTCACTCATGTGGCTACAGTATCTGTAGACATCCTATTTAACTTTTCTTCCAACTTTGGTTTCAATTCCCCGAGTGCAAATCTTCACTGCGTTAAGATGAATCTGCAAGAACACTTGAATAAATTAAAATTCATGCGACAATTCTAAACTAAAAAAAAAATGAACAACTTTATTGTGTATACCTATAATTATTATGCCACCACTCATCAGATGCATCAATAGTATTCTTTTTAATGTTCCAACCTAAATCAATTTCCTTCCCAATAAGTTCCTTTCAAAGCTTCCAATCATTCTTCAAAGCATCCCACTTATTATTTAATTGTTGTCTTTTATATACTCTTTTGGTTGCTTCATTAAATTTTCGAATTAAATTTTCCCATCCAACTTTAAAGATAAGTTCCAGGACAGTGTCCATCTTCCGCCTCTTTAATTTACAAATCACAAAAACGCTCTATAGAGTCCCATATTACTTTATCTTGTGGTATAGATAATACCATTCATTTGGGACTACTCAATACTATTTTTTCTATTTTCCATTTAAATGAGCAAAGTAGTAAGTAAACAATACATTACGTAAGAAAAGTAAAACATAACCCACTATTTATAAATGTTTTATTTGTCAAAATCAAATTGATCAATTATAACGTATATTTATTAAGATTATCAGTTCTAACATAATCAATGCTTATATTTGTAAGGCCTAATCAACAACAAAAAAAAAAAAAAAAAGAGTAGTAGGAGCTGTGAACACAAACCAATAATAGCAATACTACACCGCGTAAAGATATTGAGAAGAATGTATATTTAGTGGTCATAGGACCATGTGAAACCCAATATTTAGATGGGAAACATTTTTCTTCATAAAAGAAGTTTGACAAATAATAACTGCAAGTCTAAGCAATCGACAGACAGAGGACACATAAATGAAGCTAAAAACTGATGATTCTTTGGTACGATAGAAACCCAAAACTTCATATTCCTCATAGCACAAATACAAAAATAGCAACAAAAAAAAAAAAAAAAACAAAACAAAACGAAGAAGAAGCAAGAAACATGCAAACCAATTAAATAAACACAATCAACCAATCCAAATCTAATCCCAAAACACGAAATGAAAAAAAGTGAAGGAACATAATCCTAGAAAGAAGCTCAGAGAGAGAGAGATTGAGAGAGAGGGGTGTTTTGACCTTAAAAATTCCGGCTAAACGAACTAAAATTACCTTTTACGATTTTGGCTGTCTTATTTTAAAATTTTCTAAGAATCACTTTCTATAGTTATTTCACCTGTGGAGTTTAAAAGATACTACTAAACATACCCAAAACATAATTTGATTTTATGTATATTCACATTTTATAATTTTTTAAATGCTGCAATTTATACCTTAAAACTTGACTGTATACTAATATTTCAAACTTGAAATCCTAAAATTAAGAATCAACTAGAGTACTATATAAGTTTATAATTTTGTAGGCTTTGAAAAGTCAATTGAGCTCGACTATAGATTTGGCTCATGTTTGTTGTTAGGCTGCTAATATTTGTTCATTCTTTTATCAGTCATTATTTAAGCGAGCCTAGTGTTAAGCATCTGCCAAGGTATTTGTTCTAGTCTAGCCTGAGAAACCAAAATTGTGTAGGTTTATTTTTCCCCTTTATTTTTCAAGTTTTTATCTGGATGAAAAGAAATGCTTTTAGTTTATTTATGGTATGTTTGTATCATGGATTTAAATTTATAGTTTTGATTCTGTTATAGTATTTTTCTCACACAAAAAGTTTAAATTTCAAAAGTCACAATCAAAAGATAAAGTGAGATAAATACCTCTTAAAAACGCATTGGTCAAAATTTTTATCACTTACTCTTAATTAATAACATTTTTATCAAATAACTATACTAATAAAAATGTATTAATCAAGAATAATAAGTATAATTTAAAACTCATGTACTTTTAATGATAAATTATGTTTTTTTTTTAAATTTTTCTCTTTTTCAAAATTTACATGTATGTTTGAACTCTGATATGAACCCACGAACTAAACGAGCCATTAGTCCAAAAGCTACTTTTGAAGTTATTTAGGCCTCATTTAGTAATACTTTTAAATAAGAAAGTTTTTTTTACTTTTATAAGCTCTTTTAGCTTACGAAAAAAATAGCTTATTAATAGCTTTTTTTTTTTTTTTTACCTTTTAACGTTTTATTTATAAACAACAAATTAAAATTTTCATCCTATCATTTTATTACCATACTTTTTGTAACTATAAAGCTTTTGACTTATTTATCAAATATGTTTAAGAGCTCTTTTCCATGCATTATCCAAATACTAATTAAAAAGTTTTTACTCATGTTTTTCTTCTTCTACTACTTTCAGGTACGCAAGCTCCCCCAAACGAACCTAAAGTATAGTCTAATTGTAGCACCCCTCCCCTAAGTTTGTAGCTAAAAACTCCGTCAATGTATGAGAAACGCTAACGTAAAATAGATAATGAAAAAATAATATCTACTACAGATCAAACCCTCAACAAATTTCTTAAAATTACAAGTTTCAAATCGTAATATTTTTAAGCTCGTCATGTGAGCTTGGATAATTCTTACTTAGTCAACTGAAACTTTTATCTAAGAGCTTGCATGCATCATAAGAACTATATGAGCACAAACTTGGTAAGTAAACCATGAATTAATTTTCACTTTCAAAATAAATCTTTTTAACTTTAATTTAAGGCCCTCTTGTATAACATCAATCTTGTGTTATTAAACCCCTTATGTGTGGCCCCTATCTTGGAAACTATTATTTCTCAAGGATCTAGTCATTATCATCTTGAACTATCAGTTCATAACAAGTATAAGATTTCACATCATACTCAGAAAACGCTTTTAACATCTCATGAAAACATGTCAACAATAATATATATAAATTAAAAATTTTCTTTAAAAATTTATTCTTGTTCAAGTAAAGCAGTAGAAGATATACTTAGCTCACACTGAGATAGTCTCTTTTTTGTTCCTCATTTTCTTAATTTGTTAAAGGCTTGTTTCAGTAGTAGATATTATTCCATTATGCAGTATTATTTCATTTTAAGTTAACGTTTCTTTTAAACTGGCGGAGTTTTTAACTGCAAGTTTAGGAGGGGCATTACAACTCCAAATCATTTCCATTTTATTGGCTCTTCTCTCGTTTTATGGGGAACACAAGATCATATGACAACGACCCTTGTTCAGATTACATAAATAAATAAATAAATAAAGACTCACCAAGTCATTTGGAGGCCCAAGATAAGGAAGAAAAAAAACTCACTTCTGTAAAACTGTTTTATTGTCCACTATTCAAAAAAGAAGGAAGCAACAGAACCATAGACGCCAAATGAAAACCCTTCCATTTAAGTTGCTTATAAGGTAATACAACAGAACTATACAACTTTGGAAGAGTATCTATACATCAATGTAAAATTGGCTTCCCAACTGGAGATAATGGGAAACATGGCAAGTACAAGCTACTTATTAATGGACAAACAAGAAAGAAACGTAACTTATAAAAGATTTGCAGGAGAGAAGAGCTCCAATACTCATACAGAGGCATATTTTACAAAAGTGTAATAATGGAGATTTTCCATGATCTTCAAGTCAAGAGAAGGTTTAGGTGTCATGTCAGCTTAGTAAGGAATAGGAATAAGAACAGAAGGCGGGCCGGATTTCATGTCCTCAATGAGAAGATTCAAAAGAGCCTGGGTCACAGGACCCTCTCTGCCTATAAGGGGGAAAAAAGAACTTTAGATATTGCAATAAAATAAGAAACAAAATCTCAACTTTGACAGACCTAAAAATGTAACATAGAACATTGAAAGAAAATGACAAAAAATGCAATTTTTTTTTTTGTTCTACCCAATACACAACATTGCACCCCATCAAATTAGCTATATCATTTTTTGTTAATACAAGAAATAGCTATATTCGGTTTGCTATAATATTATGAACTGCCACACTTTGTGTGCAATATGAAGGCATATATGTTGAGTTCTTAATTCTTACCATCACCAATGACCTGCTCATCCCAGTAGAGAACCGCGCGAACAAGAACTCCACTGCCAAGAAGCATCATTTCACTTGCCTTCTTCCCTTCATCGACGGTCACGTTCGCTACTCTCGCTCCCCGAAGCTTCCCCTTGCTTACCAGCCTCTCTGCAAGGGTCAGAACTCGCTTAGCTGTGCAACCACTTAGGATTTTGTCAAAATGAGGCATCAGAAGCTCATTGTCTTTTGTGACAAAGGCCACGTTCATGTTAGGCCCTTCGGCAATGAACCCTTCCTCATCGAGCCAAATGGCTACAAATGCGCCATTCTCTTCTGCCTCCAACTTCGAGAGAACGTTTGGAAGGTAGTTCACACTCTTCATAGTTGCAAACTGAGGAGGCTTCATTGGAACAGATGATGTTATCACTTTGACTCCCTTCGAGTCAAAAGGCAATTGGTCTTGGATCACAACGGCATAAAGAGCCGGTTTGTTGTGGCTAGACGGCGACAATTGGAAATCGCCAGGTCCTGCCGAGAGCCAGTATCTTAGTGATCCATTTCTGCACTTGGAGGCACTCACTGTCTTTATGAGTATACTTCTTATGTCCTCCTTATCAAAGGGTAGGTTGATTTTGGCCATGGCTGCCGATCTTATAATGCGGTTGAGATGTTGATCCAACTCATACAGATATCTAGGGTGTCAAAGATACATATGAAATCACTGAATTTGTTGCTAACAAGGAAAAACAATGTTATAAAAAGAGGATTAAATGTACACGATGCTAAATTTATTTGCACAAACTTAATTGAGGTGTCATTTCAAGGGAGAAAAAAAGGTGTTATTGAGTGCCCACATGATTAAAAGTGGTTTATGACTAAATTTTGAAGTTGTAACGAATTTATATAAAGTGTTTGTGAGGCCACAATATAATGACTAACCCGTCCATTATGGCAGCAGTGTCAAAAACACCATGACCCCTGTGGACCATGTGGTCATCAATGGGGATGACCATAGCAGAAGGATCTGTTGTTATTCCACCAAAAATGCTCGAGTACATTGCCAGGAATTCTTGCTTCCCTTTATGGTTTTCCCTGTGAGCTTTCAGCCTCTCAGTTGCCTTAACATATAAGAGCTCAGTTAAAAATAAATAAATAAATAAATACATAAATAAATAGTACATTATAAGGGAGGAAAATGAAAGGGCTTTTCTCTTGTATTTGAACGAGTTACTCTTTTGCTTCCAAAATTCTCGATCTTTGGATAGACCAAATGTAAAGTAGTTGGAATTTGACAATTAATACTTGGTAAAAACATACGAGTAAGTTTTCACTTTTCAGGATAAAAGGCAAAAACACGTACCTCGGAGCAAGTCAGAAGTGGGACATCAGAGGTTTTAATGTAGGAATCTGAAACAAGACAGTAATATATAAAATTTCCTTCTACTCTTAAAGTATAAACTAAATTAACAGCCAAAAGTGAGGAAAAAAAATAATGATGATTTCACAGTAATATAAAGTCAACCAAAATAGTGATAAGCTTGGAATTAAAGAAACATTAGAGGAATAACAAGAACCAAGAACAAAGAGTGAAAAATCAAAACTTACCAACCAAAGCTTCATTTTGGTTCGAACTTCTAACAGTCCTCGTGTTTCTAAACGACCCAGGTTGAGAATACAGAAACCCAGATCTTAGAAGTGAAGTTCTACAGGGAACCGCCTTTGAACCAATATGTGAATGGTCGGTGGTTGTTTGGCGTGTAATTGGGTTTTGAGAAATGGGTTTCGTGAGAGATGGAAGGGAAGCCATGGAAAACAAGTTCTAGAGGGGAAAAACGAACCCTTTTTTTTTTTTTTTTTTTTGCTATATAAGGAAAAACAAATGTCTGGTATTTATTCGATTAGGAAATCCTTAAATAAAGTCGGACGCTGAAAAAAAAAAAAAAAAGACAAACAAATATGAATGTTCCAACTATTTTGTCATAATAGTTAAAGACAAGGAGAAAGATCTTGAATAGAATACCGGCTAAGTTTTACAACTCCAATTGTTGATATCGTACGTTTGTTTGTGTATCCATTCTAAGAACAAGAATCATTTCTCAGTTGGCATAAACTAGAGACATATGGGTGTTTTTTATTTGCAGTAAGTGGGACAAAACCGAATTATTTCGGGATTTATTAATTTGTTTGTTTTTGTTGGAAACTATATCTTATGTCATAACTGAGAACTGATTCAAGACGCAATGCTCTCTCCTGACCTCATTCAGTAATTTAGGTATAAGAAAATAATTGGCCATCCTCATCCTGTAGCAAAAGGGCTTTAGTCCAATTCTATTAGGAAGGAGCACTCCTATATATACTGATAAGGTTAAAAACCTCACTACTCATATAGGATAGATTCCGCTAGGTGAGTAGTGAGATTTTACTTAAGTTTAAATTTTCTTGAACTTAAATAGATTTTTAATTTAAATTATAATTTAAAGGTCTCGTTCATTTCGCCGATTCGAGTTTTGTTACAGTAAAAAGCTCTCAGAAACAGTCACATCTAACTTTTTTATTACAGTAAAAAATTCTCACATAAAATAGCATCTCAACTCAAATTACAAACTCAAATCAGCGAAATGAACAGGCCTTATACACATTTAAATTAAAAATTTAACTCAAATCATACTTAAATACATTTTAATTTAAATTAAGATTTAAATTTAAGTCGTCTTAACTCAAAAAATATAAATAAACAAGCTAAAACACTTTTGGTTTTAGGCACAAGAAAGCTAATCAATAATCATTAGTTGAAGTTTCAAGATAACCCCAAATCACCTGAAGTTAGTGCTTCCCACCCAATGGTTTCACCTGCCATCAACGAAAGCTTCTAGATTTAGCAAAGTTCATGTACAATGAAAATTCTAGGTAGGAAATCCCAAAAGAATAATTTTAACCATTAAATTTGAATCAAATTCTATTAATTATTTTATATATTATGTATTTTTGACGTGATTCTCATTGGAGTTAACACTTAAAAAAAGAAAAAAAAAGAAAAAAAAGAAAGAAACAAAACATAAAAAAACTGAAAATGACGTTTGTTCTAATAATTTTATTGATTTAAGATCATATGATTTTATTACAATATTTTTCTCTCTTCAAAAATTTAAATTTTACATAATTCTCGAATCGGTCTTCCCACTCATACCTGAAGAAAGAGCTCTAATAAGGCGCCGGAGCAGAAGAAACCCCGTCAAATTCCCGAGAAAATGCGCGAGAAAAGTTTCACTGATTTCTGTATCTGAAGCCAACGATCACAAGATGCGTCTCTACCTCATCGTACGTTTGGTATTTACGCTCTCCGAAATCTGAATTTTCTTCCAAAACCCAAAAAACTTGGCTGTCACATTCAGACTTGATTTCCGCAATCGTATCTAGGGTTTTCAAAGTTTTCCGACCGAACCATTGGCTTCGAAGCTCAGCAGTTCTCGATTCACAGAGCTTTAATTTTTGTCATTTTTGGGGGTTTAATCTCGTAATTCAGAGCGAGCTAGGGTTTGATCGATTCTCGGAGAAATGGCGATAATCGGCGACGCGCTTCGCCAGGCGTTCATGCTGAAGCACGAGTACGAGAGCCTCCGGGAAGAGGACAGAGCTTGGGGGAAGCTTCAGAGGCCGCTTTTGACGGCTTTCGTGGCCGTAATTTGTCTTGTAGTTGTCGTTTCCACGATAATCATGCTGAACATTGTTTTTCCGGCCGACGCCTCGAGGAGGCCCTTCTGCGGCGACCGGGCGCTTCAGCGGCTGCAGATTAACGTGAATGGAGAAGGGGGAGGAGGGGAAGGAGATTCCGAGCTTTTTCCCGGAGCGTTTTATCTGACGGATCAGGAGACCGTGGATTATTTCTGGATGGTTGTGCTCGTCCCGTCCACGATCATTTTCTTGTTAACCGCGGTGTATCTGATTTCGGGTAAGAGAATATTTTAAGCCTTCTTGTTATTTTCTTCAGATTTGAAAGTTGTTGCTGTTGATTGATCGCTGGAAAAATGTGGAAGATAAAGTTTGGATTTTTGGTTGTTTAGAGTGAAATCTCGAGTATATTAGATTCCCTGCACTAAAGTATTAAGCAAAATATCTAAAATTGTATTGCAAATTTGCAATTGGTTTGTACCTTGCCATGTTTCAGAAATTTTTTTTTGGATATGAGCAAAGTAGAAACTATGCACATATCGAAAGTTCTGTCGTGGAAGTTGCTACGTTGTCTTGACGTTTCATCTTCTGTACGGACTAAACTATAGCGTTTTATTGTTTGATCAGGAGTATCAGTTCATTTTTTTACTCAGGGACGGATGGATGGAAAGTACTAAAAAATGAAGCAATGGAGCATGTTAGCCATGTACAAATGGGAATATCAGGAATAAAAGTAAATAGTCCTAAGATGTTTGTAGAAACATAGTCCATGAATGTGTCTATAAAATCTTTTTGATAAAAAAATGTGTCCTTTGATATATTTCGGTTCATTTGACGCTTAATATGTAGTATAACCAAAATAAGAATTTAATTATGGTGAACTCAGTTGGCAATGTTGTATTAGTGATTTCTATCGGAAGAAGTAAAGTTTAGTACAGGACAGTGAACCTCTCTGTACAGCTAGGTATCCTTGCAACCAACTTCTGATCTGTAAATGATACATCCTTTTAGTTAAAACAGGCATTGAGTCTAAAATATAGAGAATTGGAGTTGATGGGTTTGTAAAGGATGTAAAGATTTTCAGGACAGCAGATGGCTTCTAGATATTTAGGAATGCCTAAATTCTTTTCTTTGTAGGGCCATTTTTTCTGAGCTCATATTGGTAGATGGTGATTATGCGTGGGGGAAAGAACTTATTAGTTACAAACTGGCGCCATCTTTTTAGGTATAATTGTATTTAATGATTTTGGGAAAAGTAAAGTACTTGGAAATGTAACTTATTAAGAGTCATAAATGAAGTAATCATTTTCCGGTTATGTATTTTTTTTCAAGGTAGAAGATTCTTGCAGTTTGTTTTTTTCCTTTAGCAAGAAAAGAAAACTATGCGGTTATAGGTTTAGCTTAGCCGTAAATTCACACACCTCTATGTTGATGTCTAGGGGTTTGTGTCCCCCAACTATAATTTAAAATAATAATAATAAAAAAAGAGAGATAAGAAAAGGAAAAAGTAAATTATCGCCTACTAAATCTTAGTCTGATCTCCTAAGATGTTTTTCCTTTCTGAAAAACCCTTTTTATGATATCCTATTTAATGGTCTGTAACATGTATCCACAATATCATTTGTTGCTTGTTCTGATTTAAGCATACATTGCATGATTGCTCATCCTTCTTATGATATTCTAATTTAGTGAAATGAAAGTTGTCTCTTATGTGTATGTATATTTAATGTAAATGATCTTTCTTATATTGGCTCCTATTAATATTATACTGAGATACATCAAGTGTTAGTATTAGCCGGTTTTTCTTGTATGAAAATCAGTTATTCCAGAGACACCGTTTCATCAAATTAGTTACACTGTTCAATATGGATTATATACGATTATTATGGTCATTAAAGAAAAAGTATTTTTATTTTCTTGGCTTCTTCTTTTTTCCTTCTTGCTTCATGGATATGCTAGGCTAGCTTATTTTTAACTCCTCGTTGTCATGCTGTAGGAATTACTTCTTCCTCTCATCTTCTTCTTCTAGCTTTTTTTAACTCCTCCTTGTCATGCCACAGGAATTACTGTTGCTTATTCTGCTCCAACAAGACATGGTTGCTTAAAGGTAGTCGAAAATAACTACTGTGCCTCAAAACGAGGTATCCTTTCCTTTTCATCATTAGTTCTTTTCATTTTCGTTTTCGTTTTTGTTTTTGTTTTTGTTTTTTTTTTTTTTGTTTTTGTTTTTGTTTTGCTCTTAAAAGTGTACTTTTGAGCTGTCTTTCTATTTCAATTGAGACTGTTAGGCTGTTTTCATCATTGGTAATTGTGGTACTAATTTCTGAGAAGACAAAGCTGTGTGTTTTTATCTACTTATAGCCTTTAAGATTGCAGTTTATCCTATAAGTTAAAATTTAAATGAAAAGGGTTTATGCTTAATCTATTTGCCATTCGCCCATAGTGGAGAATCAAAAGATATTGGGATACTGGTGGTTACTTGGTGGATGGTCCTTGTGTTTCTCGTTCAATTTTCAGTTGCTTATTGTGCTCTTGTTCCTGGATTAAGCACGAAGGGTCTGGGCTTGCTCAGTTAACTTAAAAGTCTTCATTTATCCTAGTACTCCATCTTATGATTCACTTCATTTCACTTTTGATGAAACAGAAGATGATATTTCTTCTTGGGTTGTATAAATAGTTGATACCAGATCTATTACTGGATTGCCCAAAGTTTGCTACAGAGGTTTTTATTTTTTATTTTTATTTTTTTCCTGGAAAAGCAACAGAGGATAGTTACATGTCCTTTCCCTTCATGTTATAGTAGCTGGAGAAAAGAACAATATGATTACGATTATTGATGTTTTCTTTCTACTATGTTCCATCATTTAATTGACTAGATCCAAGTAAGAGATGAAAGGTTGGGTTTGAAATGATAGAATTGCTCTTTATTGTGCTGTAAGTCATAATGTGAAACTTTCATCATATAATCTGCAGGTGGGGTACGTTGTCTGGCTATTCTGAATGCTGTTTTTGCGATCCTATTTGCTCTTCTTGCTTTGTTTCTTGGTTCAAGCCTCTTGACACTAGGAAACAGCTGCTCTTTGCCCCTCTTTTGGTGCTACGAGTTTGCATCTTGGGGTTTGGTTATCCTGTATGGCGGAACCTCCTTCTTCTTAAGGAGGAGAGCAGCTGTAATTCTTGATGAGGGAAATTCCAGCGGTCGAAACCTTGGGCTTGAAATGTTAGAAGCCAATCCCGTAGAAGTCACCCCAGAGGTTGAAAGACGGGTTAGTGAAGGATTTAAGGCGTGGATGGGGTTGTCCCTCTTATCTTCAGATGAAGAAGATGAACTGGACAGTTATCATGAAGCGTCTCAGTTAACACGTACCAACTCTAACAGGGAGACAATCTAACATTGAAACAAAAGCCTCTTTTGGAACTTGACAACTTCCTGGCCTCTTTTTTTGGTAACATTTCAACCTTGGAAGGGGAGAAGGTTCAATTCTTTGACTCACTAAGATGCAGCTTTATGATGGCTAAACAAACTGTTGAATATGCGCAATCAGACGGGGCTGTGTCTATGTCCACTCATGTAAGCCGCCACTTAATACATGCTCTTTGCTGATCTTTCATAGCCTGTGAATAATTACTAATAGAATTTCTACTTTTGTTTTGAAACCGAGTTGTGAAAAGAAAGCAGATTTTGTATGGCCGTTTCTGAGCTAAAAAATTTTTAAATGCTAAAAGAGTTGTTATATTTTGTGCATTTGTCTACAAAGCCTGTTGTCTGTGTAGATTTTCTTGCTCTTAAGTTGGGCAAATGCACCTCTCTGTTTGTAGCATAATACTTATTTTAACAGTTTTGTCCATAAAATGTGTGTTTGTTGTGCCTTTGCCACTCTTATAACTCGTGTGGCGGTGAATCCTGGACTTGGACTGCGAGGAAAGACTGCCCTTAAATTGAGGGGAAAATGTTAAAAGGTTTTTCGACACTTTTGGTCTGAATTTTGCCGGTTTTGGCAACTGGTCCCACAAACTTATAATATTGACGAGTCACCCCTTTCAACTTTTTGAATTGCTACAACGCGGTCATTTTATATTTTTATTAAGGGAAGAATTTATTTTTGTATCCTCTGATATTGTAAAACAATCTCTAAATTGCCTTTTATTTTTAATAAAATATAACGGCATCTTCACGTGTATAATAAAGTGATTTTTGTCGCATTTTAGGTATTGAGAATTTGGAAATTTAGATATTTGTGTTAGAGTTTGAATAGATCTTGAAAGAGAAAATTATAGATTTTACTTCCTTCAATACATGATTTATTGAAAGTAACTTTACAGATTGATTAGTTTTAGTTTAAAATGTAGAAATATATGAGTTAATATTAATAGGTATAAATAAAAAAGGACTTCATTTTAAGGAGTATTTTTAAAAATTGTCATTTTGAAAGTTTTGATCTGACCTGCTTTTTCATCACAAATTAAAAACAATAGTACTCAAAATATGTAACATTGCTACAATTCAACAAATAGAGAGGAAATAAATTCTCAAAATTACAAGTTTTGAGGCAAGTTATCAAAGATTAAAAAGTTCAGACTTTAGGCCTAAAAGTGCAAAATATCTTAAATTTAAAAGTTTTTTTCTTAGTAAACATATTATTTTAAAGACAAACCAAAAAATTAATTCAATAAATTATTATATCTTACCAGAATTTCTCTAATTCCCTTAAAAAAGTATTTTTCATATTTTAATTTAAATATCGAAGTTTAAATAGAAAGTTGAAATGTTGCGAAAATTTTGAAATATTATGAGTTATAAAATTTAATATTATTATTTAATTTAAATAGGAAAGTTGAAATGTAGCGAAACTTTTGAAATATTAAAGAGTTATAAAATTTAATATTATTGAAATAATTAATTATATAATTAATATACTACAAAATGTGTTATTATTATGTAAATTTTTGCAATTTTTATAATATTTTTACAATTTTGTTTAATTTCTATTAAAATTTTGCCATGTAGAATGTAGTAAATAGCAAATATTTGAAACTAAATTAGTAAATATCATATTTTGAAACTATTTAAAATAAATAGCCGTTTATGTATTCTCTAAAAATAGCAGTTTATGTGGTAAATGATTCATAGACGGCTAGTAAAAACATTTTTTTCTCATAAATCTTCTTTTTACGATTGGTAAAATGAATTTTTCCATGTAAATAAAGATTTTTTGAAGATTTTTTGCCACTTACATTATTTTTTATTAATCGTAAATGAAATATTTACACGATAAATAATTTATTTACCACATAAAATATTATTTACTTTAAATAACTTTAAAATATATTATTTACTTAATTTAATTTTAAAAATATATTATTTACTACATTTTTGCTCTAGGTAATTATCTCAAGGGAAAATACATAATATAGCATATTTTGTAGGTACTTTTGAAGCAAATAGCATAAATTATATCAAACATAATAAATTATAGCGCATTATAAATTTTAAATAGTTTGCTTCCCAAATTTACCCTTAAGATTTTTTCTCTTCTTTTTCTCTCTTCCCCTTCGTGATTCTCTATCCTTAGTCCCCACTCTGACCCTCTCTCCTACGCCAGTCGCTCTCTCTTCCACGACCCTCTCTACTTCGCGACTCTCTGTGCTATGGTTTTCAGATCGGCGGTTGCGATTCGATCGTTATTGAGCATATTTGGTTATTCTCCTTCATTGGTGAAGAAAACAACCTTCCTGGCAACATAATCTCGACTGAGGAGAACCGATGTCGTGAAGGGTCTTTGTTGAGGAGATGCTCATGAATCGCCGCTGGAGAAGAAAGTCGGCCTCGCATCACACAAATCGGCATCGGAGAAGGAGATCGGCATCATGAAGCAACCTCGACCTAGACATTGTGTGTTCGGCCTTTGTTCACGGCGAAGTTCTCTGGAGAAGATGATCTGTGAAGGGGGTGGAGATATTTTTGGGGTTTCTGTCAGATATTGATGTTTTCTTGTATCGCTATTGTTACTTCTCCATTCACTCTAACCAAATCTGGCCTTGAGATCTTTCCAGTTTTTAAGGTTAACAAACACACAGATATATGTATATATATAAATCGTGATCAATATGTGAAAAAAGAAGTAACAATAAGATAAATCATGTTTACAGTAAACCATTTGATGCACAATGGCTATATATAGCGTTTGTTATCATATTTAATTTGCAAGGTTTTTATTTATTTGATTATGAGTTTGTCATTTTATCTTGATTTGTGTTCGTGAGTTTTTGTAAAGTATTTACTAGATTGATTATGGTAAATACTTTGAAAATACTATAATAATTACAAGTTTAAATATGGTAAATACTATAATTATCAGTAAATATTCTACTGATTTTGGCAAATACTATATTTACTAATAAATATTTTACTGAATCCAATTTTTAATGTGATAAATATTATATTTATTGATAAATATTTCATTATATTCAATTCTTAATCTCATAAATATTGTGTTTATCAGTAAATATTGCACTGATTCGAGTTTGAATTTGGTAAATATTGTATTTTCGAGTAAATACTTCACTAAATCTAATTTCTAATCTACTAAATACTATGTTTACCAGTAAATACAGTATTTAACGATTGTCGGAGTGGGTCACCGTATTTTTGAATAAAAATGGTAAATATAGTGTTAAACAATCGTCGAATTTGGTGTATGAATTTTCAGATAAATATGATATTTACTAGTAATTACGATATTTACTAGTAAATACAGTGTTAAGCGGTCGCTGGAGTCAGTACCTGAATTTTTGGATAAATATAATATACACTAGTAAATACAATATTTACCAATAAATACAATGTTAAACGGTTACCGGAGTCGGAGGTCAAATTCTGAAGTTGGAGGTCAAATTTTCGGGTAAATACGGTATCTACCTGTAAATACAACGTTAAACGGTCGCCGAAGTCGGTGATTGTCTTTTTGAGTAAATATGGTTTTTACTAGTAAATATGATATTAAATGGTAAATACAATATTAAACGGTCGTCGGAAACACATTCACCAGAAAAAGATCACCGATCGCCAAAAAATGATCATTGGTCGCTAGAGACGGCCGCCGGTCTCGACTATGGTGGGCTTGACTATGATTTACTTATTTTAAAAAATATGTTATAATTTAATACTTTTTTTAAAACAAATTGATGTTTAAAGGGATGAGTAAAGTGGACAAGGAAGTTTAGAGGTATTTTTAAATTTTAAATAATGTTTAAAACTTAAAATATTAAATTATACTATAATTTACTATTTTTAAAAAATATGCTATAATTTACTAATTAATTTACCAATTATTTAATGGGAGAAAGAGAGAAATAGGCTAAGACTTGAGATGAATTATAATTAATAAGCTAATAGTTTACATAAGTTAATAAATATGTCAAATTACTGTTTTCGTTCATAATTTGTCTAGTTATGAACCATAACTTGACAAGTTATTGTCTATAAATCACAGTTTTTATCCATAACTTGTCTAGTTATGAACCATAACCCGACAAGTTTATCCATAACTTATCTAGTTATAAACCATAACTTAACAAGTTATGACCTATTAATTTTTATAACTAATAGTTGGCCTATATACTTCTTTAAGCTTTTCATATTGTCTATTTTCTACTATTTCCGTTATTATTTAATTTCCCTCCTTATCCCTTATCTCAAGCGTCAGGCCTAAACCTGAACCCAAGCCCAATCCAATCCAATGGGCTACATCAAATCCATTATCATCCCAATAGTCGTCAAGAATAAACCCTAACGTCGCCACCTTCACACCTCCCTCTCTCTCCCTCTCATACCCTTCTGCAACTCTCCTCACTCCACATTCCGATTCTTCTGAAGCTCCAACAATGGCGTCCTACGACTACGATGACTCTCGCGCCGGCTACGAAGAGTCTTCGGCGACTCAACGAGGCTCGCAAACACCTTCCTCCGGCCAGGACCTCGGCTACGACCCGAACTACGTCCCCGATTCCGTCAAATCCTTCGTCGTCCATCTCTATCGTCACATCCGCGAGAAGAACGTCTACGAGATCCACCAGATGTACGAGACGTCGTTCCAGACCCTCTCGGAGCGCCTCTTCAAGGACACGCCATGGCCCTCCGTCGACGCCGTCGCGCCCTGCGTCGATAACGACCACGTCTTCTGCCTCCTCTACCGTGAGATGTGGTTCCGCCACCTCTATGCCCGCCTCACCCCCACGCTCAAGCAGAGGATCGACTCCTGGGACAACTACATCAGTCTCTTCCAAGTCGTGCTCCATGGCGTCGTCAACATGCAGCTTCCCAACCAGTGGCTTTGGGATATGGTCGATGAGTTCGTCTACCAGTTCCAGAGCTTTTGCCAATACAGGGCTAAGATGAAGAACAAGACCGACCAGGAGATTGCGCTTCTGAAACAGTTCGATCAGGTAATTCTCGTTGGCTTTGGTTAGGTTTTTTAAGTTTTGAAGGAAATTTATGAATCTTATATCTTGCAATTGGCTGGTTGTTTTTTTCGAATTTTCTTTTTTTTCTCAAATTTTTAAGAATTAGTAGAATTTTTATATTCTTCAATTGGTGAATTAGTAGAATTTTTAGCTCTTGGAGGTTTCAGACGCATTTAGGCCTCTGTCTGATAAAACGTGAATGGCAATACGGCATCTGCTTTTCCTTGCTAAAAACAAAAAATTCAGCATTTTTCTTAAAGAAAACATTGTTATAGGTTTAACATAAAGTAATTCTTGCTTAATTTTCAATATATATATATATATTTATTTATTTATCTGAGAAATGCTAGCATCATGCATAAAACAGAGGGTGACGCTAGCATTTCTCATTTCTATTCTACATAAACAATGCCAAGCAAGGTCGAACATACTAGCTGCTTATACGTTTAACATAAAGCCAGTTTTTTTATTTTTTTATGTTTAGGGTTCTGAAAGTTGAATAAAAAGTTAAGTGAATCAATTAAATCAATTAAGAAAATTCATATGTTGATGAGTAGCTCTAGACACTGCCATTCACAATCATGAATACGCATACTTGTCCTTTGCAAATTCTTCTAGATTTTGTGCCTCTTTGTTTCAGTTGCATGCTATTAGGTGATAAATTATGTTGATTACAGGCATGGAACGTGTATGGTGTGCTCAACTTCTTGCAAGCGCTTGTCGAGAAGTCCATGATTATTCAGATTCTCGAGCGAGAGAAGGAAGGGCTTGAACAGTTTACTTCCTTGGATGGATATGATTACAATGGTGGGAGTAATGTCTTGAAGGTATTGGGATACTTCAGCATGGTGGGGTTGCTGCGAGTTCACTGTCTTTTGGGTGATTATCATACTGGTCTCAAACGGTTGCTTCCAATTGACATTAGTCAACAAGGTGTTTACTACACGGTTATTGGATGCCACATTACCACAATATATCATTATGGATTTGCTAATCTGATGCTAAGGAGGTATGCCAATCTGTCTGTTTGGTCATTGTGATTAAAACCTGTCTTGTGTTTGCATCTTTAAATATGGGATTCTTTTAGTTTTGGCTCATTTCATCTGTAATGATGTAAGATCCGAATTGTCAATTATTCCATAGTGGATCAGATTTATCTATGATTTCACGGTGAGTCACTGTCAATTGCATTAGGTTTTATGTTCATAACGAGAAAATTTGTCATGGTGGAGCAGTAATTGGATTCTGATTTCTAAGTATCTTCTTCTAGGCTCTTACAAGTTTCATTAATACCGATTGTTGATCCACTCCCCGAGGAGTGGGTTTTGTTAGGTCCGATGTTTCTTGTCTTCATATCTTGCCTGATGTGGAATATTTTTTTGTACAGGTACACAGATGCAATTCGTGAATTCAACAAGATTCTCTTGTACATCCATAGAGCTAAAAATTACCATCATAAATCTCCACAGTTTGAGCAGATTTTGAAGAAGAACGAACAGATGTATGCCTTGTTGGCAATTTGCCTTTCACTTTGCCCCCAGATGAAGCTTGTTGACGAAGTTACTGTAAATGCTCAGTTGCGAGAGAAGTATGGTGAAAAGATGATTAGAATGCAAAGATATGATGATGAGGCATTTGCAATTTATGACGAGCTCTTCTCATATGCATGTCCAAAGTTCATTACCCCTTCGGCTCCAAGTTTTGAGGAGCCTCTTGTAAATTACAATCAGGTATTCAAGAGATTGGATTCTCCTCGTAGATCATACTCTGCTTATCTTTGCTAATTTGAGACTGGGAACATTCTAAATGAAATAATCCATTTCATGTAGTTAAATAGCTTTTACAACTATGCAAAGGTCACTAGTTGAACGAAGCAAGATTACATTTTTCTTTTATTTCGACTTTACTTTAGTTTTTACTCTCTGGGGTTGCCTTATGGTTTAAAGCTTTAAGCTGTATATGCGTAACACAATTCAATTTGTTTTGCAGGATGCTTATAGACTTCAGTTGAAATTGTTTCTTTATGAAGTGAAGCAGCAACAGTTGTTATCAGGTGTCCGTACCTTCTTGAAAGTTTACTCGACCATCTCTCTCGGGAAACTAGCGAGCTACATGGAAGTGGATGAACCCACCTTGAGGTAATCCCTATGGGTTCTATAATAAACTTTTTGTTCTTTGTTTCAATTGTGTATTGCATTCTTATCCCTTTTTTTTTTCCTTCCTTTTTCTTCTTTTGTCTGGCAGGACTATCTTGATGACGTACAAGCACAAGACACATGCTGTTGACAGTGATGGAAAAATAATCTCCAATGCTGATGTTGATTTCTACATTGACGATGTACGTTTATTAAGTTTCTTTAATATTCTTTTCTGTCCATGGAGAAATTAATTTCAGAAAGCACCTACTTATTCGAGTGAAACAGCTGTTAGAACCAATCTTGAAGTCTGAAGGCCTTTTTTTTTTTGGTGCATACATAATATACTGAATTCAATTCCTTGTATATAATAATGTTGATCTTACTGCAGACTTTGATACTAGTTTAACCTTCAAGAAAATGTTATAAGCAAACATGAGAGGAGTTTTGAGATTGATGCTTATTATCAGCTTTTGGATTGTGTAATTTGTTGGAAATCTCTCTTTTTTGCAGGACATGATATTCGTGGTAGACTCCAAATCAGCAAAGAAATATGGGGATTACTTCTTGCGTCAGATTGTCAAGGTATGTGCAATTTCATCTTGTGCTATTTTCTATCATACTAATGGCATGTACTTGGTCTTAAACTATTTCTTTATTTCGTGATTACAGTTTGAAGAGTTGATGAATAATCTGGAAACTATTTCTTTATCCAAATGATTACAGTTTGAAGGGTTAATGAATAGCCTGGACGCGGTAAAGCTGGGTGGGTTCACGAATAATCCGGATGGGGTAAAGCTGAAAGGGTTCGTGAATAATCTGGATAAATGAATTGCTAAGAGTTGGTGTTAACCGTTCTGCTCGTCTTTTCTCTTTTCAGTTGATGATTTTGGTTATTTTTAATTTTATTTTATCCCCTTTTTTATTCGTCTATTTCTCAGCCATATACAAATCTTGTACAAGTGAAAGTAGTTGGCTCTTTAGATATATAATTTTCAGCCTTTTGCTTTAGCAACTTTTGATTAAGAGATGAAAAAATCCTCCCCTTATGGGGTTTTTGCAAAGGTATTTTTGGTAGCAAAATTGCCTGCAACTTGCAATTTTTTCGATGAAATTAATATATTTCTGAAACGTTTTTTTTTTTTCTTCCTGGTATACTTGTGTGGCTAATGTGACTTAGGATGGTTAAAGGCGCTGCTTAATGCAGCGTGGGTCCCACCTTAGGCTTCATAATGTAGTCTTGGGGTTGGTTGGTTGGGAGACTCGTACCTGATTCGAATTATGATTTATGGTTCGTTACAGTATTTTTTTTTTAAAAATACACGTAAATCGAAAATAACTCTAATCTTATGATTCTAATTCATGAACCAAACGTCTTCTTATATTTTGTTCCTTTTTTAAAAGTTTAGTACAGAGTAGGTGGTCGGTATTTTGTTCACGAAGACAACCTGCTCAACCATTTTTGAGATTGATTAGATGGTCAAAATTCTGATGACTGGGCAGTCGCCACTTCTAGTTCAATACTTGCACAAATGGTTGGACATCTTGGTATGGTTAGATCAAGAATGTTTGGGATTTAGAATTATGATTCAAAATTTTTTTTAATTTATGTGTTTTTTGTGAGAGAAAATATTATAACGAATCATGAATCATGATTTGAATTAAGGCATAAATTTTTGCTCCAAACGGAGGGAAAACCTGCTTGCTTGTATCATTCTCTCCCAGCTTGCAATATTGTCTGTCTGCTATCATTTCCACGTGTTCTCCCAGAGAGAAATGTGATTTGATGTCGCAACACGCGCACACGCATATAGCCTTGTGCTGAAGTTGAGGAGTTTTTTAGCATGTTTATGAGTATACAACAGCTGCAAATGCATCTTTTGGGAATTATACCCCTTAATAATAACAATACTAATATGATAATGTAATAATAGATTTATAGTAGTTTGTTCTTGACGCGCCATGCGAGAGCTATGTTTCTTTTTATCATAGAGTTTTATGATAATTAGAGAAAAGGTAAGAAATGTTCTAGCATCTTACATATTGTCTTACAAGACACCTCTCCTCTTTCAAAAAAATGCAATTGCCCTGAGAAATCTTTATAGAGCTGACTCCCCTAAAAGAATTCTTTATATAGCACAAAAATTTGGCAAAGTGATACAAGTGTAGACTGCCTATGGGTATATGTAGAATGCCTAAAGTACTCTTGAAAAGGTTATTATGCGGTGGACGGAAAAATGTGTACAATCATGAAGAGGTTTCACACATGACACAACCTAACAATATTACGCCGTTAAATACTAATGAACTTTGAAGCTCGAACAAATAAAGTTTACTCTCTCTATCTCTCTCTTTATTTTTCCATAAATCATTATTCGGTCTCAAATCATTACATAAATCATTATAGAGTAATATTTTGAACCATTTCCATGGAAAGTAATAATAATAATAAAAAGGAATAATAATTGAAAGAAGGTATTCGAAGAATTTGTTTATTCCTGTTTCTTTATATCCTAGAGGTTGCCAATTGGGCTTAATATAATAAACTAATAATAGATATATATTGTTTGTTATGCTCGCAAGTTTATTTCGGTCATTTTAAAAGAGTGAAATTACTTCATAATGGGAAAATCGCCGCCAAGTGTGTTTTAGTGGTATGTTTGAATGTTAGGTGTGAGTGAATACACACTCAACCCAACCTTCAACTTTGCAACTCTCTCTCTCTCTCCTCTCTCTAAGATAGTTTAGAAATAGGACAGAGCGAGTTCCAAAGTTGAACCACTCGACTGTTTGATTGCTTCATCAACTTCATAGACGTAGTCTTTTACATATGCTTATAAGTTCTCTTCCATATAAAATGAGTGGATAGCAATGATTCTCTTCTAAATTCTTACATAAACATACCATACATATATACAAATATATATATATATATATATCATGGGCACCTACCAAGTAACATAATAAGATCATTGTAAGGAATTGGGCACACATAATTAAAACATTTACTTGGCCAAACGTTATATTAGAGAAAAGAAATGGTAAGATGTGCAAGATGTTGCTTGCACAAGTCCATGAGAGCTGTGAACCTTTTGGTCAATCTGTGTGGCGTTGCCATGATCATTTACTCACTTTGGCTCCTCAAGAAATGGCATTTGGGACTAGCTGATCTTCCCACTGTCTTGTACTTGCCTAAACCATGGTATTTGATCTTGTCCTCTTTTTTATTCTTTTTCTCCAGCTAAATGGAAACTTATCTTTCAAGGTTATTTTTATCTCAAGCCTAAATGTTTCTTTTGTTATCCTTCCTTCTAAAAAAAAGTCCAAATGTTTTTTTTTTTCTTTTTTCCCTGCTCTCTCTCACAAGTGTCGGTGCTGCACTTTTTAGTTGTGGTGATCACTCATCACCTTATTTTGTTATCCCTATAAAATTCAAATTTTCCTGAAATAATTATTAAAAAAAATGTGTTACACAAATACAATATATATATATATATATTGTGTGTGTGTGTATAGCTAATTAATTAACTTATGTGATTCTTTTTAGTCTAGTGCTTTGTGAATTTCCAAATCAAATTTTGGGAATTAATTACAACTGCTAATTTGTGTTGACAGGTTTATATATGCATGTTTAGGTGTGGGAATTGCAGTGTGCTTGAGCACAATCTTCGGCCACGTAGTTGCTAACTCCCCCAATGGTTCCATTCTTTGCATAGCATCCTTTCTCATAACCTCAATTTTTCACAATATGCTCGTTTTTCCATTAGTTATTTCTAGCATGTACAGTAGTTTTTGGAAGAATTTGCTCTCTCTTTTTAACCAATTTTCATACACGTTCACTATGAATTATTGAAGTTATAATTCTCATAAAAATAAATCACAAGATCTTATTACTTCAGTTGCAAAGTCATTACAGAAAACTACAGCAAAAAATTTGCTGCTCATTTGATCCTTAACCAGGTTTTATGTAGTACATTTTCTCCATTTGATTTCTTCTTATGTTGGAAGTCGCCGTGGTTGAAACAATTTTCTTCAGGTTCAATTGGGATGTGGTATGCTAATTTCTTAAAAAAAAAAAAAAAAAAAAAAAAAATCTTTACAACTTTTATTTTTGAGTTTTACAATTTGATCATCAAATTTTAAGTAGTGTTTTGCAAAATTCACCCATGATCGAAAAGTTGGTCGTGCTTGGAATGGGATTTTTTTTAAAATCCCAATTATACCATTGACCGAACAGTGAATTAAAGTTAGATCCAAGTGCGTAATGCATGTGTTTCACTTAGTAAGAACTTATTTAAGAGGCTTCTTCACTACCCAATTTCAGACAAATTGCGTTCTTAAGATAATATTGTAATATTTACCTTCTTTTCAATCCTCAAATTTAAACTAAGGGGATCATTAATTTAGATTTGCAAAATGGCACTTTCTATCTTTCTTAAAAAGCTTTTATGCTTTCAAGGTAATTAGTTCTTTTAATTTGATAAGCAATTACAATGTACCTAGATTTATGAAGTTGAATAATTGGTGATAAAATAAAAGATTATTATCACTGATGCCTTTAAATTTTAGGGTCATTTTCAGTTTATTACTTAAATTTTAAAAACTCTCATTTTGCCTCATAAATTTTGAGTTGTTCATTTCTGTTAAAAAATGATAGAATAAAAGAGAGTAATGCAATCGCGTTGTATTTCTGTTAAAAACAAACATATAAGAACCACATATCAATCACTTAACATCTTTTCTTTTTCCGTATGATTTTAACGGAAATTACAACAGAGGAGGTTAAGTGAGAACAATTTAAAGTTCATGAGGTAAAATGAGAATTTTTAAAGTTCAGAGAATAAATTAAGAATGACTCTAAAATTCAGGTACACTTGTAATAATAATCATAAAATAAAAGAGCTTTAGGGAGTAAAATGCCGAAAACATAAAGATTGCATGGATAATTATCGAGTATTTTGTACCTTTAGCTCCTCAACTTTTAGAGTTTTGATAACTTACTTCTTAAATTTTTAATTTTAATAATTCACCCAACAATTTAAAGATCCGTTATAATATAATCAACTCTCAATCCATGATAAAACTGGTAAAATGAGGCACATTTTAATAATTTCACAATTTGGGAGGTGAAATATCAAAATTAATAGTTCAGAGGACAAATTACTAAAACTTTATAAGTTTAGAAGGCAAATGCACAAAATCACTAATTCAAAAGAAATATAAGACCCACATTTGTAACACTGTGACAAATTTGGGGTAATTTGTCAAAGCACGAAAAGTTGAGGGGTAAAAAAAGTTACTCAGGAGGTCAGCGAGAGTCTGCTCTTGACTCTCTCTCTCGGCGATGAATTCTCTGAGCTCTGATCGGACGGAAAATCTCTCTGCGTCTTCTTCAAGTTCGGAGTGCCAACAAAATGGCGGTTCTTCATTTTCACATCTCCCTCTTGTTCCTGACCCTGCGATTTATGCCGTAAATTCTCTCTACTCTATTCCTTATTATCTTCTCCTTTTTGAACTAATTCCTTCGATGAAAATAATAATAATATCATCAAAATGGCTTAAAAATTCAGTACCCTTTGTTTTTGTTTTTGTTTTTTTTGGACAACAGGTTATGACTGCCTACGCCAAAGATTCCAGCCCATTGAAGCTGAATTTGGGTGTTGGAGTTTACAGAAGTGAGGTAAAGCTCATTTCTCACTTTGGAAGTCTAATTCAGCATGTTTCATTCTTTTGCTCCAGTATGATAGAACTAGAAATAGTGCTAGATAAAGTGAATTTCTTGATAAATCATATAAACCCATCAAACCAATTTTGGCGCTTGCTTTAATTGATAATAAGCTGGTTTCTTTGACAAAAAAGCTGGTTTTATTTGACAAGTCCAAGGGAGTAGATAAAATTTTAGCATTTTTATGATAAGCCTCCTTTACGATTTACCTATGTGAGGAGGAAGACTCGGGAGAGGGGAGTGGCGGATGCAGGGAATAACAGTGGGCAGGGGGATGAATTGGCAGAGCAAGAAGCTGAGCTGGCCAGTTGTGTGTGAGCTGGCATGTTAGTGGTTACTCTGTAGGTTTAGGGGGAAAGTTAGTTACAGGAATAAGGATTGTATAAATAGCAAGAGAGGGGGATTCTTAGGGGGATCTTGAATTTCCCGTGATAATTTAGAATTTGGGAGTGCACGGGGTCACTCGAACACCCCCATATCTAGGTCATAGTTTCTGTAGTTTCTGTAATTCTCTGCCATTGATTTAGCTCGCTGAGCTTGATTGTAATTCGTTGTGCATAATTCAAGTATTAGATTGACTGGAAATTGCTAGACTCTGTTTGTGCTTATCAATTGGTATCAGAGCACTTTTCCGGGGATGACGAGGAGGGCGGACGATCGCGACAAGGATAATACGGAGGCGAGTAGGGAGGAATTGCTGAGGGAGATGGAGGCGATGCGCGAGGATGTTGGAAAGATTCCTCGATTGGAGCAAGGTCTAGAATTGTTACTTACGAGGATGGATGAGTTGTTGAAACAACGGAATTCCACAGATCGAGAGTCGCCGGAGGCGGAAAACGGAATTCCGGCGGAACAGTCGGATCCTATGGCGGAAATGGGGGAGAGGCCGATGAATTGGCGGGAGGGAGGAAATCGCACAGAATTCCGTACTCGGAGAGTTGAGATGCCGGTCTTCGACGGCGAAAATCCAGACGGCTGGATATTTAGGGCTGAGAGATTCTTCTTCATGAATCGGTTGACAGAGATGGAGAAATTGGATGTGGCGGTGGTGAACCTGAGGGAGAAGCCTTAGCCTGGTTCCAGTGGGAAGACCGGAGGCGGGCGATCCGTGATTGGACAGAAATGAAGAGGATGCTTCTGGAACGGTTCCGCTCGACTTAAGAGGGTACTCTTTGCGAGAAGTTTTTGTCCTTGCACCAGGAGACCACGGTGAGGGAGTACCGCCGGCAGTTCGAAACCTTGGCTGCGCCGTTAACAGAAGTTTCAGAGCAGGTCTTGGAGAGTGCCTTTGTGAATGGACTAAAACCAGAGGTAAGGGCGGAGATACGAATGCTGAAGCCTAATGGGTTGGGCCGGATCATGGAGCTCTCCCAACGGGTGGAGGAGCGTAATCTGCTGGTCCGCGGGCCCAAGGCCCAAACTTCTACATTTAATTCTTGGTCCAGAGGAGGCTCGGCTTTGTCTGGGAATGGGTTGAGGGGAAGTCAGCCTTTCAGTGGAGGATCTAGGAACACGACTCCGGTTGTGGCGGTGGGACGTTCCTCGACGGCGACGGAAAAGCCCAGGGACGCGGCCAACGGGACGGCGCCATTCCGGAGACTTACGGATGCGGAGCTTCAGGCGAAGAGGGACAAGGGCTTGTGCTACCGTTGCGATGGGAAATATTTTTTTGGACACCGGTGTCCCAACCGGGAGTTACAAGTACTCATCGTTCAGGAAGAGGAAGAAGCAAGGGAAAAAGAAGACGGAGCAGAAACGGAAGTGGAAGAAGAAGTGGTCGAGCTATCCCTAAATTCGGTGGTCGGATTAACATCTCCGAGAACCATGAAACTCAAGGGGATGCTGCGAGGACGAGAGGTAATCGTTTTAATTGATAGTGGTGCCACACATAATTTTGTTTCCGTTGATCTAGTAAAGCAATTAGAATTATCGATGGACCGAACTTGTGACTATGGTGTGGTGATGGGGGCTGGGTTGTCCGTCAAGGGAGAGGGGGTGTGTAGAGGGGTCAGGGTCACTTTGCAGGAAATCAAAATTGTAGAGGATTTTTTACCGTTGGAATTGGGAAGTTCAGACATGATTCTTGGCATTCAGTGGCTAGAGACGTTGGGGGTTACGACGGTGAATTGGAAGAATCTGTCCATGAAGTTTACCGTGGGGAATCGGCAGATAACTTTGAGAGGGGATCCTGGCTTGAATAAGACTTCAGTGTCTTTAAAGGCTTTACATAGAGCCTTTAGTCAGGAAGGACAGGGGTTGTGGTTGGAATGGAATAATTTAGAGTTGAGTGGTCGGGAAGGAGATTGGATGGTACCTAGGGAGTTGGAGGAGGTATTACACCAAAGATCTTCGGTGTTTGAGATGCCTGCGGCCTGCGGGGTTACCCCTGGAGCGTGCAAAGGATCACGCGATTGTGTTGAAGGCAGGGACTTCCCCGATTAATGTGCATCCATATCGATATCCTCAAGTCCAGAAAGAGGAAATTGAAAAATTGGTAGGTGAAATGTTGGCTGCGGGAATTATTCGGGCAAGTGTGAGCCCTTATTCTAGCCCTGTCCTCTTGGTTAAAAAAAAAGACGGGAGTTGGAGATTTTGTGTGGATTACAGGGCTCTAAACAAAGAGACGGTACCGGATCGTTTTCCTATTCTGATAATTGATGAGCTCCTCGATGAGCTCCACGGGGCAGCAATCTTTTCAAAGATTGACCTTAAATCGGGGTATCACCAAATCCGAGTCAAATCGGAGGACGTGCCCAAGACCGCTTTTCGTACCCATGAGGGCCATTATGAGTTTTTGGTGATGCCATTCGGCCTTACCAATGCTCCAGCAACATTTCAGTCCCTCATGAATGAGGTGTTGCGAGTTTTCCTTCGAAAGTTCGTATTGGTTTTTTTCGATGATATACTCGTTTACAGCCGAACCTTGGAGGAGCATGTTATTCACTTGGACCAAGTGTTAGGGGTGTTGCAGCAGCACCAATTGTTTGCAAATGGAAATAAATGTAGCTTCGGCCAGCAGTCCTTGGAGTACTTGGGACACATCGTCTCCGGCAGGGGCGTGTCGGCGGATCCGGCAAAAATTGAGGCAATGCTGAATTGGCCAACTCCGACTACGGTACGAGATTTGCGAGGATTCTTGGGTTTGACGGGCTATTACCGTAAGTTTGTTGCGGGGTATAGTCACATTGCTGGCCCCCTGACAAATCTTTTGCGGAAAGATGGGTTTCAATGGACGGAAGAGGCCACACTAGCTTTTTCTCGCTTGAAGCATGCTATGACGACCGTGCCGGTGTTAGCTATTCCTGACTTCTCGAAACCTTTTGTGATGGAAACTGATGCTTCAGGGTATGGGGTGGGGGCTGTATTGATGCAGGATCAGCGACCCATTGCATATTTTAGCCAGGCCCTTTCCTTGCGGGGTCAAGGGAAATCGGTGTATGAACGAGAGCTTATGACCATTGTGTTGGCGGTGCAAAAATGGCGTCCTTACTTGCTCGGCTGTCATTTCGTGATCCGAACTGACCAGCGAAGCCTTAAGTACTTGTTGGAGCAATGCCTGGTCAGTGTGGAGCATCAAAAGTGGCTTACAAAGTTGATGGGGTATGATTTCGAAATCCAATTCAAGCCTGGGCAGGAAAACCGGGCTGCGGATGCGCTATCTCGGGTTGTTTACTCGCCCGGACTTAGTGCCCTGTTGGTCTCGTCCATTGTGGACACGCAAGAGTTGCAGCACCAGGTAAGGCAGGACGGAAAGCTTAGCCAGATCATTGCCGATTTACAGCTTCAGTCCGACGCGCACCCTGGTTACTCCTTTGGACAGGGGCGGCTGATGTTTGAGGGCAGGTTGGTGGTTCCTCGAGGTTCGTCTTTCATTCCTAGACTCCTTCATTCGTACCATGATGGGGTTCTTGGGGGACATTCGGGAGTTCTAAAGACTTACCGACGTTTGGCGGCGGACTGGTTTTGGTCAGGGATGAAAAAAGATGTGATCTCGTATGTGGTTGCGTGCGACGTATGCCAACGTTGCAAGACCTCTACGTTAGCACCTAGTGGACTGTTGCAACCCTTGCCTATACCCGATCGAGTGTGGGAGGACATTTCGATGGATTTTATAGAGGGATTGCCCCGTTCGGAGGGATACGATACTATTTTGGTTGTTGTGGACAGGCTTAGCAAATATGGACATTTCATTGCCTTGAAACACCCGTTCACAGCGGAGTTGGTAGCTAGGAGTTTTATACGAGAGGTGGTGCGCCTCCATGGAGTTCCTAGGACGATTGTAACAGACCGAGACCGGATTTTTCTGAGTCACTTCTGGACTGAACTTCACAAGCAAATGGGAACTACTCTCGCGCGCAGCACCGCTTACCATCCGCAGACGGATGGCCAAACCGAGGTCGTGAATAGGTGTGTCGAAACCTATTTGCGTTGTTTTACTTGGGAACGACCCGCCAAATGGTATAAATGGCTGGCTTGGTCGGAGTATTGGTATAATACTTCGTTTCATACGGCTGCGCACACCACTCCTTTTCAGGTGGTCTATGGCCGGTCCCTTCCGCCGCTTTTGCGCTATGGGGTGGGAACATCCTTGGTGGATTCAGTGGACCGGCAATTGCAGGACAGGGATGCCATGTTGGACGTACTCAAGTCTCATTTGTTGCGTGCTCAACAACAAATGAAGGCGGTGGCTAATGGGAAACGCCGTGATGTGCAGTTTGAGGTTGGTGATTTAGTGTACCTTAAGTTGCGCCCTTACCGACAGGTTTCTTTGGCTCGACGCCGCAATGAGAAGTTAAGTCCGAGGTTTTATGGCCCTTTTTCGATTGCCGCTCGTGTGGGGCCTGTGGCTTATCGTCTTTGCCTACCGGAAGGGGCGGCCATCCATCCGGTGTTTCACGTTTCTCAGCTTCGCCGTGCGATTGGCAGTGGCCAGTTTACATCTACGGTTCTGCCACAGTTGTCCGGTGATTTGGAGCTGTGTGGCACGCCTGCAGCGGTTCTGGGTGTGCGCCAGCGTGTGGTGGGAGGGCATTCCGAGTCCGAAGTCTTAATCCAGTGGGAGCATCAGCCGGAGCATGATGCAACCCGGGAGTCCTATGGGGCCATTGATCGTCAGTTTCCTGATTTCCACCTTGAGGACAATGTGCGTTTTTGGGGCGGGAGTAATGATAAGCCTCCTTTACGATATGTGAGGAGGAAGACTCGGGAGAGGGGAGTGGCGGATGCAGGGAATAACAGTGGGCAGGGGGATGAATTGGCAGAGCAAGAAGCTGAGCTGGCCAGTTGTGTGTGAGCTGGCATGTTAGTGGTTACTCTGTAGGTTTAGGGGGAAAGTTCGTTACAGGAATAAGGATTGTATAAATAGCAAGAGAGGGGGATTCTTAGGGGGATCTTGAATTTCCTGTGATAATCTAGAATTTGGGAGTGCACGGGGTCACTCGAACACCCCCATACCTAGGTCATAGTTTATGTAGTTTTTGTAATTCTCTGCCATTGATTTAGCTCGCTGAGCTTGATTGTAATTCGTTGTGCATAATTCAAGTAGTAGATTGACTGGAAATTGCTAGACTCTGTTCGTGCTTATCATTTTACCCCCCTTAACTGTCAGCGAATTGATAAATTGTCATTTGGGCTTTATGTGTGCTCGTTATTAGTGTGCCGAGGTGTTCTCCTGTTTTTAGGTCTCAAGCGTGCGTCCGTCCCTCTAATGGGTCATTAGCATTGCACTGAGATGACTGTTTATCAGTTTTTAATTAAATACAATTTTCTTTTAAAAAAATGTTGTAGATTTACTTCTAAATTGACTAAGAATGTTAATGGCACGACCAACGACGTGCTCCGTCTTCATCTGGAATTAGTGCTGCTTTCTTACGGGCTCACATGACATGAATGAGGGTGTTTCTGTTAAATTTTACCAGCCATCGGTTTGGAGTGTTCGGCAATACTATATAATATTGGGGGTAATATGTCAAAATAAAAAATTTAGTAGAAAACTTGTCAAATTGTAAACGTTTAGGGGCAAAAGTGCCTAAAATTCTGTTTAAAATGCCCTTACACATGACTCTGCTGATTTGTTCTTGTGCAACCAATTCAATTTCTTTTTGGAATTTGATGGTGTGACAACAAAACAGGATGGAAAACCTTTTATTCTGGACGTGGTTAGACGAGCGGAGCAGCTTCTAGCCAATAATCGGTATAGTTTATTTATTTATTTTGTTATTATTATTTTTTATCTATAAATGTAGTGAGTTTGCATGAACTGGTGCTTAAACTGCACACTTATGCTATGCATGATTTAGGTCCGCAAATAAAGAATATCTTCCTATAACTGGAATACCAGAATTCAATGAATTGAGTGCCAAGCTCATTTTGGGCAATGACAGGTAATCAAGTACTAATCTAATTGGCAATTTATTTTTTAGATAATTCACCTTATCAGACTTAAATGTGGTAAAGCTTCCTTTCTATGGCAAATTGAAATAGTATTCTCTGAATCTGAATTGAAAAAAAAATGATTTTACTAATTTCATGAATCATGTGTTGCTGTGGGAGTAGCCCTGCTATCAAAGAGAACAGAGTGACTACTGTCCAGGGTGTAGCTGGTTGTGGCTCACTGAGTCTTGGGGCTGAGTTTTTGGCGAAACATTACCGTGTAATGAGCACTTGTCTATTTGCCAAATTTTCATCCTTGATTTGGTTCTGAATTAGAGTTGAATCCCCTTTGTTTTTCGCTTATTATGCAGCAAACAGTATACATTCCCGATCAGACATATCCAAACCACCCAAATTTTTTCACCTCTGTTGGTCTAGTAGTGAAGACATACCGGTATTATGACCCAACAACATGTGGGCTGGATTTTCAAGGTCTGGAGGATTGTCTAGTATTTAAGCTACTTTTGTGTATCATTTATCTTGTTGATAATACCGTCTTTATGTAAATTGTCTATCACTTCGTTTGCAGTATCAATAATTGTATATATTTGAGCTGCTTTTATGTATCATTGTTCACTTGTACCTTGTTTATTTTAATGGCTCACATCATGTGGGCAACCGGCAACGTCTATTTCCATTGCCAACTTGGGAGTTGAGATGATTGCCTGGGGCTTTGGATACAGGCTTAATGGAAGACCTTTCCTCGGCGTCACCTGGAGCTATTGTACTTCTCCAAGCATGTGGTCATAACCCAACTGGTGTTGATCCAACAATTTCACAGTGGGAGCAAATAAGACTTTTGATGAGATCAAAAGGGTTGTTGCCCTTTTTTGATTCTGCTTATCAGGTGGGATATTTCTACATTGAATCTTAGAGCATTTTAGATTGCACGCCTTTTTGTGTTAATTAAACTCTGTGGGAGCCTGAATCCTCACCAAGAGAGTGTGGATTCGAGTGACTCTACCACTGTGGTCGGTTGTACAAACACTTGTGAGTTGTATTCAGAAGTCAAATATCTGCTTTTAGAAAAATCCAATTTTTTTTCAAACATAACTGTCTAAATTTGAATTTTGGGAAACTGCAGATAAAAAACATGACACCAAATCATAACATCATATGCCTTTTGGTCATCAATCCCAACAATCTCCCACTTTCCGAAAAGCTAGGGTCATCACATTGAGGACTATACAACTATGATCTTGATAAATATCACTGGCCCTTGTGTCTCTATCTTAATACATTTTCAATTAAATAAAATAGTTATCCATTCTTGTGCAAAAATATTGCACAAATTTATGACCTGTCCCATTTTTGTGCGAGGCTAACCAAAGATCCGAACTTATAGCAAGATTAAAAAACAAAAAGAAAAAGGTTCTAGTCGTCTACTATTCTGATCTCATTAACCTTCGTCTCCTGAACTGTCTTAGGGCTTAGTTAGTGGAGACCTGGATGCAGATGCATGGCCGCTACGTTTATTTGTGGCTGATGGTGGTGAGTGCCTTATAGCTCAGTCATATTCAAAGAACATGGGACTCTACGGGGAACGTGTTGGTGCACTTAGCATTGTAAGACTAAGATCATCTCTTTAGCAGTTAGTCATGTCGTTTAAAGAACATTAATACGTTTTGTTACTTTTTCTTTTCCTAACTCCTGTTATCTACTTCAATGGTTATTTGGTGAATAAGATGTCTAATGAATGTTTACCATTTAGTAGGTCTGCAAGACAGCAGAAGTGGCTAGGAAGGTCGAGAGCCAGCAGAAAATTCTGATCCGACCCTCGTATTCTAACCCTCCTATTCATGGTGCTTCCATAGTGACTGCTATCCTCAAGGACAGGTATTAAATAAAAGAAACTAGAAAGTCATTTTGTCGCTGCCTTGTATAAGACGATCTAAACGTGGAGGAGACTAATTTTAGCTATTTAGAACACAACATATATATACTCCTTTTCGCATGGTCCAAGCAGGTTATTAAGAGTGACAGGAAACGCTATTCTGGTATCTTCTTTTCTTACGTCACAATAAAGATTATATGTATTCATATATGTAGAGAAAATACTGAATTTGAAAGGTTGTTTCTTTGCTGCATATGCACACTGATTTGGAAGTAAAAATCCAAACCGGTTGGTAAACAAACAACGTGAAATACGTAAGGCTTGACGTGGGAAATCAGTACTTCAAAGCGAATAGATGCTTAATTGCAGGGATATGTACAACGAGTGGAGTAGTAACTTGAAGACAATGACTAACCGCCTTGTCAGTATGCGACGAAAGCTTGTTGATGCTCTGCGTGATAGAGGCAAAACCAAATCTTTACTTGTTTAACTCATTTTGTCCTCTCTCTCTCTCTCTCTCTCTCTCATTCTCTCTCATGTGTTGAAACATCTCCCTCTGAAATTTCACAGGCACGGCTGGTGACTGGAGTCACATAAGCAGGCAAGTGGGAATGTATTCTTTCACAGGATTAACTCCAGATCAAGTTGCCTTCATTACTAAAGAATACCACATCTACCTCTCGTCAGACGGGTGAGCTAACAGTATATTTTCCTCAACTTCTTTGTTGAAAAACTAGCATTAAACAAAATATGCAGTAACCAAAAGGAAATCTGGTATAAATATAGAATTTCAAATCCCTTTTTCGGTAGCAATGATAAGTAATCATAGTTATGTCAAAATGCTTTATTTGCTCTCAAAACTGTTGCTCCTTTTGCACTAGTTTAGAAATTAGTTGTGTTCTTATCTCTCTAATATCTGATTTTTTGGCACAGTGGCACTTCATGATATTATAGAAACACAGACAGACGCATAAATGGGTATATGTATCCTGAACTTATTTAAGACTTTATTTTTCGTAAAATTTTGCAGGAGGATTAATATTGCTGGTCTAGGCTCTAATACAGTGCCTCATCTAGCAGATGCTATTCATGCAGCTGTTACTCGTGGTGTTTAAGTTACCGTCAGCATTAACAATCCAATTGTTGGTCAATTTTGTTAGTTTGTTCCCTTTTTTTCCCCTTTCTTTTTTCACCTTCGAAGAATTAAATACTCGGCTCTAGCTATTATTGTTATTTTATTCGGATATTCAATGTAATCAGTTCAAAAAAGAAAAAGAAAATAAAGGAAAATGGCTTTTTTTTTAACTATTTTTTTTAATAAATGACCGAACTTTTTATTTTTTAAATAAGTGGCTGAACTTTTTTTATTTTAACAAAATGGCCTTTTTCAATAGTCAATTAGTGGTTCATCTATTCATTATTATAATTTATCAATAATTTATCATTTACAAACATATAATTTGTTGTTTGAAATTGATTAATTACTAATTGATGTTAACTAATTATTAACTAATATTGATTAATAATAAAAATTATTGAGTTAATCAGTAATAAATTTAAGTCAATGAGCAATTGACCGTTGGTCAATCAGTGATGGTTAATCATTGATTGACTATTTAGTTAATAAAGAAACAACCATTTTGTTAATTTTACAAAGTTTCGGTTTTTTTTTTTTAAATCTTAAAAAAAAGGTCATTTACATCTATATCTCAATAATCTAGTTCACTAGAAGTTGCCAAGTTGGTCATTTTTTCATTTTCCTTTTTGGCTAATATTTATAAGGACTTTCTCCGATAGAGTCGTTTATGACCGTGATTTGGTGAAAATCACATCAGACTAAAAAAAAATATGCACAATAGATAATTTTTAATACAGATTTTATTATTGAAAATAGAAAACTATCAATAGTTTATTTTTTCTAGTGGAAATATTTATATATGGCTACTAGCGTCATAAAACAGTACGTTTGAGGCAACGATTTTCTTAACTTATAATCCAATTATTAGGTAAACGCCTCTTTGTGTGTATTTACATTGATACAATGATAATGTTTAGCAAGATTGCTGTACTGCATACAAATGGCAAACTAACACAATTTATGTTATATATATATATATATATATTTTTTTTTTTTTTTCAATACAATTCTATTTTACTTTTTTTTTATAATTTTATTTTGTTCTTTTAAGTTTATCTCTCATGTTTTTTCCCTTCACATATCTCAAGGTTGAGGTTGTGATTAAGTCGAGTCAGGGACGAGATTGAGTCATGGTTGGGATGGAACTCAATTAAGGTTAAACCAGTGTAAGGACATGATTTAGATCAAAGTGACATTAGAATACAAAAGTCAGGTCAGACTGGATCAATAATCAGGATAAAAGACGATATAAGATTAAAATTGAAATCGAGACGTAAACAACTATAATTTTTGGTAATCTAAGGATAATCTATACAATAAAATTTTATGGTGCATTTCCATCATATTTTATGAGACAAACACCCGTTTGTATTGTGAGAATACCACAAGACGCAATACAATACGCTTTAGAATACCATAAATCATTGTAATTCAATTTTACCTTAGGCCACCCACCTTTCCACAATCAACTAGGTAAGCTGACAGTCTCGAGTCTCGACGCTTATTGGGCCCAGCCACAATCAAGGTGTGCGTAATCTCCCTTACGGGCTTTGTGAATTGTGATCCACACCTATACCAGCCCATCAAGCCCAATTGCTTGACAGTTGACACCTCAATCATCGGTTCACGAGCCCTTCCCATTCGAAGCCACGCATGATTTCACATCAATATATCAGTCTCTGAAAACAGCCAGAAAAACAGTCAGCCCACAGGCTACAGGCTTGCATAACTCTACCTTGATCCACGTGCCAACACACCGAAGCTAACTTCCAGGAATATTGTGCCACGTGTCCTCGTTATATAAGCTTTACCGATCTTGACATTTCTACGTCATTACTGTAATTTCGCGTGACAATAAATTTTTTTTAATAAAATGACATTTTAATTTAAATTAAAAATTTAAATTAACAAATTAAGTCTCACAACCATGTAAAAAATTCCTCGTATTATTAGAAGACTAGACATACTAACATTAATGTTTGTCCGCATATTAAACTTTCTTTATCCACGAAAGTATATTAAAATTAAGTTGTTAAATGGTCATCAAAACTAATAAAAATTCACAAGAAGTTGAGAAGCAATCTTAAATTATTTTTAGTTATATGAGATTGTATTTGTATTACACTTGTTTGACATTACCCAAAAAAAAATCTCACAAAGAGTACGTACGTCCAAAAAAATAATAAAAAAAATGAAAAATGAAAAACTCAAATGAAGGGATAAGGAGTCCACGTAAGATGACATCAGCAAAGAAACCGCAACTATGACTCGCCGCGTAAGGAAAACCGTCCCTGTTAAGGTATAAAAACCAGTTACCAATTGAAAACCAAGAATGCAAAAATTAAAAAAATAAAATTAAAAAGTTACCCAAAAAAAGCGCGCACTTTAAGCTTGGGAAACTAGCGGAAGCCGCTAAAATGCGCCCCCGGTCTACATCACCTCTCGCCCACAGTTCTTCTCCTCTTCCCCCTCCTTTTTCTTCTTCTTCACCAACTGATCGGAGGTTAAACACTCTAGTTCGACACCTTCTCGTTGAGAATTCGAGTTCCGTCATGGATTCCATCTCCGCTTCTCCTACTTCCGCCTTCCATGGCGATTCCGTCTTTGCTCACATCGTTCGTGCTCCGGAGGATCCTATTCTTGGGGTACTCTCTCTCTCTCTCTCAATTCAGTTGGTTCATTTAAGTCTACGGAACAATCACAGAAAACGTACACGGCACGTTGTGATTAGTTTTAGTTTTCATCACTAGTTATGAATTGAAAGCTCTGTTTATTTGTTTTTTATGATTTGTTTTGTCGGATTCATAATCTTCTTTTGGCTAATGGATGTCGATGCGTTAATCAGAAGAAAGTTTCGTTTTCGTTTTTGTTTTGTTTTATTTAAAAAAAAAAATCAGTTTTCGAGGATCGCGATCGATGATCATAAACTGGTAATTTTTGTGAGACATCTCATCAGAGAATATATGAATACAAATTTCTTTGATTGATCCTAGGTTTTTGGTTATATTCTTTTGATAAATACGAAATTTTTTAATGAGCTGAAGCTAAGCCGAACTTGGGGGATTTGATTAATCCTAGGTTTCTAAATTATTGAGTCCTAAATCATGATAAATAAATTTGCTTTTCTGGGATGAAAACGTGTTCCATTTTCTTTGGATTATTAGGTGCCAAGTATTAAGCGTAAAAGAAATGTTGTCCTTTAACCATTAGAATGAACTAGTATTTTGCCCATCAATTTTATCAAATTCTCAGAAAAAAAAAACCTTGATCCTGTTTTGTGATCGATTTAGATAGTTTCTTTGGCCCTAGTCGTTGTGTGCATAAAAAATTTCCTTTGAGCTAAGTGGTGACCTTTTCCAGGCCTATGCGGTGTGTTTGGCTGTAGGTAAGCAAGCATTTTTGTGGATCACGCTCTTTTTGTGCATAAATAAATCGTCGCTTTGGACCTTTTTTTGGAACTACTCTTGAATCCCATCACTGCCCATTTTTGGTTCTGAATTCTCTCTGGAGCCTGTGCATTTTGACTTTGACCTCTTCCCTTTTATCCTTCTATTTATCTTGACAAATGCCGTTTGAAATTTTGGAACAGGTGACAGTTGCATATAACAAAGATCCAAGCCCGGTTAAATTGAATTTGGGTGTTGGTGCTTATAGAACAGAGGTTAGTGTTTTGTTCAGAATTACAGAACCATTTTTGATCATTTTGTGCAGAGTGAAGCATTATGGACAGTTAAATTGGTATCCGCTTCTTTATATTGGCATCTAACATACACATTAGATGCTTTTGAATGTGTGAGTGTGTTTGTCTAATGGCAAATTTAATCTAGTTACAGGACACGTGGTGAATATGGTTAATTCAGTTTCATCTAGAAAGGAAAAAAAAAAGAAGCTAAGAATTCATGTAAATTATTATTATTCTAAATCCTCCTGCGATTTTAGTAGCAGCTGACGTTGTAATTTGTGCGAGTATGTTAAAGGGAAGTTGGTCACTGTGTTATTATTTCTATAATTTCGAGTATCCTAATTTCCAGTTCCAGAAGAGTCAGGCTTTAATAATGTTAGACTTGAGATGATTTGTTGTTAAATTTCTGATGTTCATTCATGGCTTAATAGGAAGGGAAACCTCTTGTCCTGAATGTGGTGAGACGAGCAGAACAGCAGCTTGTTAATGACGTGTAAGCAATATTATCTGCAGGCCCTTGCACTTTCGAACTCTGTATGAAGTAGTTAATGATTCTTAATCTACATGACTTGCAGTTCACGTGTTAAGGAATATCTTCCAATTGTTGGACTTGCGGATTTCAATAAATTGAGTGCTAAACTCATTCTTGGCGCTGACAGGTATAACAGGCGTATGCTTTGATTGGATAAATAGTTCCAATTTATTCATGCTTGATCTTTAGCTCATTTTTCTTTTAATTAATCATCCTTTTACTTGCTTCGATATAGCCCTGCTATCCAAGAGAACAGGGTTACTACTGTTCAATGTTTGTCTGGAACTGGCTCGTTGAGAGTTGGAGGTGAATTTTTAGCAAGACACTATCATGAAGTACGTACTGTTTCAGCTTCTTTCTTTCTTTCTTTCTTTCATTTTTTTGGCCGTTAAATAAAGCCGTTAGATATATAGAAAAACTTGACGTTGTTTGCGTTTCCCTGCAGCGCACAATTTACATACCTCAGCCAACATGGGGAAACCACACAAAAGTTTTCACACTGTCTGGATTATCTGTGAAAACCTACCAGTATTATGATCCAGCGACACGCGGACTCAATTTCCAAGGTGAAGTATACAATTTGTTTTGTTTCACCTTCTTATTGTGATTCCATGTGGTCCAGCACTCGTATGATTGTGGTACATAACTTGATTAATTTTTAGTCTTTGGTTCTGTGTTTTGATATTCCTTTAATGTGATTACCAGGCCTCTTAGAAGACCTTGGTTCTGCTCCTTCTGGAGCTATTGTGCTGCTGCATGCGTGTGCTCATAACCCTACTGGTGTTGATCCAACCCTTGAACAGTGGGAGCAGATTAGGCAGCTGATTAGATCAAAAGCATTATTGCCTTTCTTTGACAGTGCTTATCAGGTACATTGCTAGCGTACATTTGAGCAGCTTGGCATTCCACTTCGCTGAATAATGCTTTCTTTAGCATGGACACAATTGCTATTTAACTCTCTCTCTCTCTCTCTCTCTCCTTTGGTATTATTATAGGGTTTTGCCAGTGGAAGTCTGGATGCAGATGCACAACCAGTTCGTTTGTTTGCTGCTGATGGTGGTGAATGCCTTATAGCTCAGAGTTATGCCAAGAACATGGGCCTCTATGGGGAACGTGTTGGCGCTCTAAGTATTGTATGTTCAATAGATCAACTCCCTCATAGTAAATTGTATTTTTTGGTTCAATTTATTCGGGTGCTATGTCTGTATTTGAACGATTCTTTCCTTTTTTTTTTCTCTCCCTAATACGTGTGTTGATCTACTCTTCAATTTTGTCTAAACTTTACTGTCTATTATAATATTCTACTTTTACATAGGTCTGTAAGACGGCAGATGTAGCAAGCAGGGTGGAGAGCCAGCTGAAACTCGTGATAAGACCCATGTATTCTAACCCACCCATTCATGGTGCATCTATTGTGGCTATCATCCTCAAGGACAGGTAACCATTGCAAACTGGTCCAGATGCCTGGTAGCAGTGTTTGGTATATTTTATTTTGGAAACCATTAGTCTTTTACTCAAAGCCTTATGCTCGCATGCATATGTGATACTGGGTTTATTTGTACAAGAACGTAAATGAAAAAAACTTGATAATGGACTAGATGATAAGATGATATGATTTTTTTTCTGAATATTTGACCTAAGAGAATATCATCTTAACTACATGTTATTTTTTTTCTGTGTATTTTATGTTTAACCATGACCGTAAAACTTTTTTTTTTAACAGGGATTTGTACAATGAATGGACTATTGAGTTGAAGGCTATGGCTGACCGCATTATAAGCATGCGCCAGCAGCTCTTTGATGCCCTACGAGCGAGAGGTAAGCATTTTTAATCGTATCCTCATTATTGCCATCGGATGATTGCACTGGTTTAATTCTCTCCTTAGCATTTCATTTTTGCTGTCACCTGATGTTCATACTTCTTTCTATTTCTCCTCATCTTATAAGAGTATTCTGCTATTTTTTCATGGTTTAAGTGTCCATGACTAGTCTAAGGGCCTGTTTAGTTCGCTGATTCGAGTTTTTAATTCGAGTTGAGATGTGATTTTATGTGAGAGCTTTTTACTGTAGCAAAAAAGTTAGATGTGATTGTTTGTGAGAGCTTTTTACTGTAGCAAAACTCGAATTCTAAACTCGAATCAGCGAAATGAACGGAGCCTAAGTATGCTTGTCTTACTCATAATATTACCCCTTTAATATCGACCTTTGTATCTGAGACTTCCCCCCAGTATGTAACATTTACGTAAAACACAGATGCATGTTTCAATTAGGATAGATTAACGAATCTCATCTGTGTGCTGCTTGTCTTTCTATTTTGTAGGTACACCCGGTGACTGGAGTCACATTATCAAGCAGATTGGAATGTTTACTTTCACTGGATTGAATGCTGAACAGGTTGCCTTCATGACCAAAGAATATCACATATACATGACGTCTGATGGGTAAGTAGCTTAATTCCCGTGGTATAAAGGAGGTGTAAAGGATGAACTATACTCTGTTAAGCCATATCCAATGTGAGTCACTATTAGCTGCATTACTAAGGGCATCTCCAACTGGACTCTATTTTGCTGTCAAACTCCAAATTGGTGCAGGGTTTTCACTCCAACCATGCACCACAAGCCAACTCCACATCTTTTATGTCTCATTTCTTATTGTTAAACCCTAAAAAATTTTATTTTAGAAAAAATAGCGGAAAGCGCTCAATGAACAGTGTTGCGCCAGATTTGACGCAGCATTGTAGCCAACTCCAAAAGCTTTTGGTGCAGGATTGGAGCGAAAATCCTGCGCTAATTTGGAGTTTGACTCCAAAACAGAGTCCGGTTGGAGATGCCCTAGTGATTATAGCAAGACTGGCTCCCTTTAATTAGTTGATTAAATTTGGATTTTACACTTTCTGCACCACGCTTTTGTTTTTACTAGCCATGTATATCATTATCACTCCATTCTGTTCCTCCACTATGAAATATAAGTTACTTAGGAGGGGGGGGAGGGGGGGGGGGAAGTCGCTACTGTTTCAATTTCTTTTCCAAGTATATATGTCGTGCTATCTAATTCCTTCACTGAGATATCAAAATAGTAGTGTAATTTTTACATTATTAATGATTGCTTACAAGCATTATTGATCATTGTATAGTATTGTACTCCTGAAACATTATTGCCAACAGATATATGTCTCACATAATGCATGAGCATAAGAAGCGCGAATATTAAGTACTAAACCAGTTTCTCATTGAATTTGCAGGAGAATTAGCATGGCTGGTCTGAGCTCCAAGACAGTTCCTCACCTTGTAGACGCAATACATGCAGCTGTTACCCGGGTTGTCTAGACCTGTCAACAGACAGGTTTCCTGTGAGTGAGCCAACTTTTCTCCAAAATGGTTCAACTCTTCTGCTTTTGATATTTTGTTACAATAATTGTGTCCTCAACCAGTGAAGAGGTCAAAGGATTTGTTGCTTAATTTAAGTTGGGAACCCAAAAAGTTGCTGCCAGAGATTTTGGAGAAAACTATTCCTATAGCGTTTATGTTGTACAATTGTTTTGATTGTCCATTTCTCATCAGAGACACATCCCTTTATTCTCCTTACTTTTTTAAAATTCAAAATAATAACCAACATTTTGTGCATGACGTAGTGCTCCAAGGTGCAAATTTCTTGATTGTCTCTAGAATAATTCTACTAGAACAGCTCGGTTTGAGCTTTGAAATATTGGAGTCGGGTCTTTTATTAATGCCCCCTAAGCTAGCAGGTCATTCATCAATGCATTCATATCCAGCCAGCATAAAAAGCACTACTTCTGGTAGATGCTTTAATGCTTAAACCAGAGTTCAAAAGGGAAATCCATAAGCAGCGGAATAAAAAGAAATGTATTCAAACGCTAAGAGAAAGTTTGTGGAACCATTTATTTGCTTCTCATTATTAAGAATAGGTTTTACAGTTCTGCTACAAAATAAAACACAACTCTCTAGGCTACACTTATCATGGGACTTCAAAATCTCGTACTCAGTCAACCTGCAGTCTTACTTAGTTAGCAACATCACCAACGTGTATCACAAGAACTATGTGAGCTAAAAGCTTAGTAGAGACTTATGCATGAACTACACTTTGCATAAGGACGCCGTGAATATATATTTTGCATGAGCATGCCGTGAGACATTTCTTTGTATTAGCCTTTCATTGTTTAGTTCCTCCCGAAAACAAGTCTTTCAGGTGCTCTGAAGTGTGGTACTTAATTGATGATGATAGGCCATGGTTTTCGAAACCTGTTCGTCATATTGTGGCCAATAAAATAATAACAATACAGGGTTTCCATGCTTGGTCTTTTGACCTCAGCTATTTGTCGTATTCAGTCTCGGTATTTGTGGCTTTCCTTTATTGGTCTTAGAATCTTCAATATTACCATTGTTGGTACAAGAACTATAATATTTAGATTCTCAGGAATGTGATTACCATGGGATTCACTTTTCCTCATTTTAAGGTAATCTGAATACCACCCAACATGGTGTTATTCAAATTCCCAAGAATCTCAAAATCATGAGAATCTTATTATAATAATAATAATTATTATAATTATAATAATAATTATTATATTTATAA